>NW_026851598.1:0-38476 GCF_026571515.1 Ruditapes philippinarum
CTTAAAGTAAGAACTGTTAGCAGCACTATGTAATGAATAATGAAATGATGTTAATGTTTATTTCACTTTTTTTTTAACCCCCCCCCCCCTGAAACTTAATGAAATATGTATATATTGATAATACTTATTTTGGAAATATTGGTTGATATCTGGAATGTATATATTATCTCAATTTCCAACCATGCACATAGTTTGTGGGTCAGTAACTTAAAAAAAATTATTACAATCATGTAATCTAAAATACCAGAAATTCATTACTTTAAACAAGAGCTGTCGGTAGGACAGCATGCTCGACTATTCTTAGTGCTTGATAGTAAAAAAAATGCCTGATACAGTTACCTCCTCCTGTTTACAGGTTGGGGTCATGATGGTGAACAAGTGTGCAGAGTTTCAAAGCCATATGTCAATGGACTTTGAAAATATTTGAACTATTACAAAAACTTTAACGTAAATTCTAAGTCGAAAAAGGGGCATAATTCTGTCAAAATGCTTGATAGAGTTACCTCCTCCTGTTTACAGGTTGGGGTCATGATGGTGAACAAGTGTGCAAAGTTTCAAAGCCATATGTCAATGGACTTTGAAAATATTTGAACTATTACAAAAACTTTAACGTAAATTCTAAGTCGAAAAAGGGGCATAATTCTGTCAAAATGCTTGATAGAGTTACCTCCTCCTGTCTACAGGTTGGGGTCATGATGGTGAACAAGTGTGCAAAGTTTCAAAGCCATATGTCAATGGACTTTGAAAATATTTGAACTATTACAAAAACTTTAACGTAAATTCTAAGTCGAAAAAGGGGCATAATTCTGTCAAAATGCTTGATAGAGTTACCTCCTCCTGTTTACAGGTTGGGGTCATGATGGTGAACAAGTGTGCAAAGTTTCAAAGCCATATGTCAATGGACTTTAAAAATATTTGAACTATTACAAAAACTTTAACGTAAATTCTAAGTCGAAAAAGGGGCATAATTCTGTCAAAATGCTTGATAGAGTTACCTCCTCCTGTCTACAGGTTGGGGTCATGATGGTGAACAAGTGTGCAAAGTTTCAAAGCCATATGTCAATGGACTTTGAAAATATTTGAACTATTACAAAAACTTTAACATAAGTGGTTACGCCGACGCCGACGCTCGGGTGACTGCAATAGCTCTACTTATTCTTATCGAATAGTCGAGCTAAAAACTGTATTATATCTGTTTTATGGCTGTATCAGAATATCATCTTTAAATTAAGTTTTGTTAATACAGTATGAACAAGCAATTATCATAGTATTGCAAGCAATCCATAAGTCCCCTACCGGTAAGAGCCCAAGCAACATTCTGAAGGGCCATTGGCCATTCACTTAGGTTCCTATTTTAAGTAAATTTGTTGAAAAAGTTCTTTAAAAGTGATCACAGGAAACAGTTTTTATGTACAGACAGACGTACTGAAGGACACTCTAAAGTTATTTTTTAAACATCCCTGTTATCAAAATAAAACATTTTTAAAATCCTATCATGATTGAAGAAGTTGGAGTAAAAATTACCAATTTCTCAAAAAAAAGTCTAAGTTCAAAAGGGGCATAATTCTGGAAATAGTCTTGCTAGAGTATTGAACACTCACAAATGTTGAGTGACAATAAGAAACATTTATATGAAGTTTGAAGTAGATACATTCAGAAAAAGAAGTTATTAAAAAAATCAATGTTTTTTTCATGAAAATTTTAAGTTCAAGGGAGGTAATTCTGATAAATTTTGTGCTAGAGTTGTAAACCTTGTCACATATGATGTGGTTGATGACAAGCAACTTATATTTAAAGTTTGAAGAAAATACCTTAAGAAATAAAGAACTTATAGTGAAAAAACTTAAAAACTAGAAAAGAAATCTTGAAATTCAGTCTATTTGTTGCCATAGCAACCAGAATTTTC
Organism: Ruditapes philippinarum; assembly: GCF_026571515.1. Classification (NCBI taxonomy): domain Eukaryota; kingdom Metazoa; phylum Mollusca; class Bivalvia; order Venerida; family Veneridae; genus Ruditapes; species Ruditapes philippinarum. The sequence continues at coordinate 1,907 of NW_026851598.1, forward strand.
AACATAGGAAGATAAAAAAGGATGTGCATAATTTCCATACTGCAATCTACCCATATGTCAAGTTTCATAAACATATTTTCAGTACTTTTTGTGTTATCACTGGATCCAGGTTATGTGTAAAATTTGCCATATTTTCAGTCTATTTGTTGCCATAGCAACCAGAATTTTCAACATAGGAAGAAAAGAAAAAGACGTGCATAATCTCCATACTGCCATCTATCCATATATCAAGTTTCATTAAAATATTTTCAGTACTTTTTGCGTTATCGCGGGATCCAGTTTTGTGGACGGACGGACTGACGGACGGACGGACAGACGGACGGAGGGTAAACCTAAAGTCCCCTCCGGTAAACCGGTAGGGGACTAATAAAAGTATTTTTTAGTTATCATAATGATGATGACAAAAATGAATAATTTGACATCAAGACATTCAAGCAGAATTTCTGATCATGAGGCAACACTATTGAACCAACATGACATAATTACGAGACATTTTCCTGAGAAAACCAGATAATGTTCCTGCAAAATTAGATTTTGGCCAAGCACAAATTCAATTCATAAACAAGATGTCTTTTTATAGACCTAAGCACAGACTTTTCTTTAAGTGTCAAGTTTTCATAACATAATAGTAACATAACAAGCTCTGGCATAATTTTTCAAAATTTTAGATCAAAGTTAGAAATAAACTCTTTGCTAATATTTATCAGCAACACTTATCTTCAAAAATTAAATGGGCTCAATAATTCAAAGACACATACATACAACTCTATTAATTTTTCGTTAGAAAGCTTATCTTAACTGAAAACAGTGCTGACAATCATTCCAAAACATCAATTTTTTCAAATGAACGGGAAATTCTTATTGTTCACATTTTTGAAATCAATGGAAATGAACGTGCCTGACATCAGTTGCTGAGAATAAGTAGTAAGTAAAGTCAGATAATACACTTGTATTGATTTTATCAAACGATCCTTGATAAAAATAACATTGCTGTCTGCAGCAATAATTTAAAATGACCTCAAATCCCTGTATTGTAACATTGTAAAGACAAAGGACATTGCATGTATTCTAAATATGGGAACACTGCTTTTGGTCATTGCCTTCAAAAATGTACCAATGCTTTTTGGCACAAAAGCAAGCAAAACAAATGTATGAAATAAACAGGATCATGCTCTGAATTCATTAAGTTTTTTCTTCTTTCAACATGTCAATTGACAAACTTTCTTGTAGCTTTCATTTAATCTAACATGTTTAATTAAAGGAGGAATACTGAAACAGTTCTTGATTGTCTACCATAACAAAAGGTGTATTTAAAAACAGTCAAGTCAAAAGTTTTTTGAAAAGAGACCACCAATAGATAATGACAAGATTACAACCTTAATGTGAGGATGGTAATGTTAGCAAAATGTTTAAATTATATAAGTTAGAGATGATCAGATATCATCCTTGCATGTACGAAATATGATTATTCCCCTCACTATGCAGTATCATCACCTCACGATGCAGTATCGTCATACAATGCTGAGATATCACTACATGGTGACATAATCTTCTATTGTCTGGTAAAACGTCTTGAACAATACTGTGGATTTAGAGACTTGTAATTGTCTACAATTTATTACTAAACTAAATGACATATCATTCTTTAAACAGAAGAATGATGTTTAAATTCTCATTTTGTAACTTTAAGTTTGTTCTTGTCAAAATCTAGTTAATGCTATGCCTCCTGTGACATCCAAGTGGGTCTGGAGGGTAGAGCTTACCAAGGTGAATGCACTGTGAAGTTTTGAAGCTATAGGTGGAAGAATTTCTGTGTTTCAATCAAAGTTAAAATGTTGTGGCCAAAGACAGACATGCAAACAAACAGACCCAAAAAACAATATCCCCTACACATCAATCAATCCAGGGTCTTACACTGCATAAAGCCATATTATGCTATGCTTACAGGGTATCTAATTCTTGTAAAATAAACATAATATACTGACCATTCTGACAATCTCTGGGTATACTGGTTCAGCTAGAACCCCCCTTGTTGCTGTGATATAGTCTACTAGCTCATTTAGACAAGCTCGTTTCACCTCCTTGCTCTTCAGGTCCGAGACAGGGTCCATAAAGTCGAACACCGCACAACATTGCTGCAGTTTCTTTATAAACAATTCTTGTTGTTCAGCCGGAGCTGTATCTAAAAAGACAAACAAAAATATTTTTCAACATAAATTGAAGTATAAGGAACCTAATTATAAGATATCAAAAGAGTCAGACACCAAAATTGAAATTGCGTTAATTTTTCTTTCAAATTGCCGACTTCTAGATTGGGAATATTCGATTGGGAAAAAACGACATAATTTCGATGGGGAATGGGGTTGATATTCGGACCCCTGAGATAGGGGGAAAAGGGCTGCAAGAGGTATTACTTTTTCACTTGACTGTCTTGTGGATTTGAGAAACTGTTAGTACCTTGATCTGAATTATATTTGTAAAATCATGAATAGAATTTGGGATTACTGTAGTGTTAAGAAAAAGAAATAAATTTTATCTGATGCAGCATTCTAAAACAGTATCATTTCATGGAAGAAGAATAAAGAAAATTGTACTATATTTCGTTTTACTGAAGGAGAAACTCTTGGAGTACTATCAATAAAGAAAGCTCATCAATCAAAACATCAGGAATTATGGAACAAAATTAAGTTGATAACCAGCCAGTTTCACAGAAACTTATTACTTATATTTTTCCATACTTGATATAGATGTATTACAAATAGACAAGTCAATAGCTATTGTCAATACAATATTATACTGGGACTTCCTCAGAATTAGCAATACCTTAAAACGTACTAATAAAATTGTAAACATATGGTCTATGAAGTGACAAAATTGGTGTATAAACCTTATACTTAAGAATCAAATGAGAAGTTAACTTTTAACTAATTAGATTTTAATTATTTTGCAAGGGAAAAACCAAATTTTATTTTAAGCGGATTACACTTCAGCAAAATTTCTACACTTAATGTAATTAAATAACAGTATCAGCAACACAATATGTAAAAAGGAAAACCTCTTAAATGCAAAATTGACAGAGTAATTTAAAACAAATTCCAATATTGCATGTCTCTAACAAGGATTATTCTGTTAGTAATTTTCTCAAGGCAATAGGAAACAACACATCAATATTTCTCTCTATTGTCTTTCTGTTATCTCCTGTAAATAAATGACACAAAAGTCAAAGAAATTAAGATCAACAGCTGCTGCATAAAATGAGAACATGCAAAAGCTCCAAGTTAAGGGAAACAACTCATGAATTTCATTTGTAAAGGAACATTACCAGGTAATGTTGTTTATGCCTTGGTTTTTGATGTTAATGACTTTCAAAGGTAGTTAACTTCATTTACATACTTTGTCTGTTTATATAATATCAAATTGGTCGCAATCTATTGCCTTGAACTATTTAACTTCCATTCTTTGCATTTTGTATGAAGCTTTTTTCCTAGAAAAAATAAAGTCTTTTCATTTTAAGCAAGACAATGACCCAGCTATAATCGGCCAAGAACCATATGAGACCTACCTACTAATCACATTAAAGGAGGAAAAAATAAATGAAGACAAACTGGAAAAACACATCATAAATAACTGATTAACTACATGTTTACTGTAAATAACTGATTAACTATACTGTATAGTGAATCAGTTATTTATGTTGTGTTTTTCCAGTTTGTCTATAATACTACTATCATTAAAACATATATCAGATGGTCATCATATTTTTAATGTAAATCTCAACTAACCAACAAAAAAGCATATAAATTTATTTACTATTAAACATAATAATAGTATTGACAAGGTTAAGTAAAGAGAAGTCAAGCTGTGAGCATTCTCCAACACCCTTACATCAAATACAGTGTGCAGGTGACAAATCAATATGCCATTGTTCCTGACACTGCCTTAGAGATCTTGCATCTTTTTATGACACAACGTGTTGAATACAGTACAGCTTGTCAATAAACTGTGTAGTTTAAATAATACAGAAATCTGGTGGAAAACCTGAACATGTGACATAAAAGCTGTGCAAGTTTTATTATTCATCATACATTTATAAAATGGACTAGCCCTACTAAATTCTGAATTTCAGGAAATGTTCATTTAGTATTATAGGTACAAAATATATAAATAAAAACAAAACTTTAATTATAAATGATTAATCAATATAATTATATCAATAACTAAAATTTAATAAACTGCTTGTGAATTGTGAGTCCTAGAACAGAACTTTCTTTCCTACTATTGATATTTAGCAAAAGAATTTGGTAAAAAATAAATCAACATTTAGAAAAATAAACCTTAATACAGTCATGTTTTGATTTACATTATTTATAAGCTGTCTGCTAACATTTACATGTACATTTGTATGATTAGTTGTGTATTTAAGTTCCTGTCACATTTGAATAAAGTTGTTTTGTTACATGTATAATATTAAAATGTTATCAGACGGATTCAGGAAACTGTTTATTTTTAGGCATATGATTATGATGAAATAAGAAGCTACAGGGATGAGTATTTTACCACAATGTTTGAAAAGACCATTCCTTGATGCATTACAACTTAAATTGATCAAATTCAGGTTTTGTTCCTTTTTAGACAGTAAAACTAGCCTGGCTCATGACCATTCTTTTTGTATTATATTATAATGGTAGATTTATATTTTTTCACAATGTTATTTGCACTATCTAGAATATTGTATTTTTGTTTTATTTGGAAATGTCTTCTTTTTCTATTTCATAGTTGTGCATTTTCTGTGCCTATTGTGATATATTAAAATTCCTGTAACAATATACTGCCTCTTTAAAACCACAATTGAAATAATAATTGGTTTTAACTCTCTCATTGTGTAATCTTTGATTATACAATATTGTCTAACATGGCTAATTATAACTTCAAACAACTTCAGTTTTGTTTCAGTTTTTCTGTATGTTTTATATGAGCCATGTTATTGTATCAAAAATTTAAATAATCTATCTGTTTTCAGTGTTTTTCTGGCCCTTTTTAATGACCAATATTGAGTCATGTTCCCAATGCCAATTTCAAGGAGAAAATTCCCAATTCAAAGAACAAAAATAAATAAGTAAAATTAGTGTTGTTTGATTACATCGATCACACAGTGCCATAGAAAATATCAGTATTGCAGTCCAAATTGTAATTTTCGTCAGTGTGAAATACTAAATGATTTTAATTAAGGAAATATTTGATTTCTATATAATATTTTATGTTTATGATGTGTTGTCAGTTTTTCCCAATTGTCCAAGACATTGTATATTCCCAATTCAGACAAAGTAAACAATCATTTTAAATTAAAATCATTAATTATGAATTTATCGCCAATATATCTCACTAAGTTTATATAAATGTGCTTTGCCAGATGCAAATTGTGGATACCCCACTCCTTCGTTTAAATGAAGATTATGTATGGGCATGCAGAATACAATTTTTGATCGAAGGGCCACCTAGTATACAGTCGAAAATTACTTATGTAATTAAGAGAACGATAATTCATGCAACTACAAACTAGTTTTTAAAAATAGAAACAAAATTTCCACACAGAGACCCGAAACTCAACCAACAGTCACGGAGCCTCGCTTACAAAACAATATTTCCGATTAAAAATTGAGAGTTTTTATACTCGATGACATAGTTTATTGCTTGATAAGTGAATTTGATCAACATGTTTGATTACTTAAAGACAAAGTCCGTGTGCATGAAGTCCGAGAGCATCTGAGATATGTGCTGGATGCAATTTATAATGGTAAATGGCGTAAAATTTTCATCATTCAGCTTTTTTACCTTGATTTCGATTTATTCATGTAATTTGTTGGTCACGTGCTTTTCGGTCTATTTATAGGATTATCATTAGTTAATAATTACATGGGAAACACATGCGTTGATATTATCAAAACAAGGTCGAGCATGAAATAGCGCGTATGTTATGAATGTGCAAAAAATATCAACACCTGAATCCCAAGCTAGTAGATTCTACATGCTAGCTAAAATTCAATGACTGTAAACATTAGTATCTACATGTAATTAATTTTCAGTTATAGATCTACATATGAAGAAATGAATGCATATGATATTTAGTTAATAATAAAACACATTCTATCACATAACATCCTTAGAATCCACAGAATAGAAACGTTGAAGTACCTTTCAAATGAGGTAATGCTTGCAATTCTGGAGCATTTTTAGTTCTGTAATGAGATGAACCCTGAGATCTTTTTTGCTTCTTTGACTTAATTGAAGCTTTATTCACAAATGGGTCAATTCTGTCCGTGATCCCCGACTTCGAAGTCATTGTTGTGTCTGTTTAGGACTCAAGAGGTCCTCGTGAAAGGGAAAAGTACAGCCCTTCAATGAATCAGAACATGGTTATCGTCTCATGTTTGACAAATCCGTAGAAACCATTTCACGAGTTCCTTCTAGTCTGTAACGAATTTCTATATTATAAACGTTGATCCGTTTGAATATATGGTAATGACTCGTGTAATTTACTTAATCCAGATAGAATATGGGGACAATTTATGCTCAGAAAAGGTACTTTTCTTCGATTTTCTCCTGTTTTAGGTTGCTAGTTCGGTTGTGCTCTCTTTTGAAATCTCGTCATGTGATATTTTTTCGAGGAATTACGAGAATTAAAATTTTGACCTCGATTGACTTTTGAGAACAGTTCTAAGATGTAATCGAACAAAATAGAGAAAAACAGAATCCCTTAAGAAAATCCAACACAACAAAATTGAAAATGTTGCAGGCTCGGTTTGATTGAGCTGGTTCATGGACGGTACTGTAAAGTGCAAGTTACCGTCCACGCCCCCTAGCACCGGCTTAAGCAGAATTCTAATGGTAGTTTCCTAACCATCATTCCTGGAGAGTTACACCAGTACTAGACTACCTTCCTCCGTGCTAAACTACCAAAGCATCTCCCGGGGATCGAACCCACGTCAGAGAGGTAACTGGATTAGAAGTCATCGATTCAAACCCCTCGACCACGGAGGCGGTCGTTCCTGAAGATAGCTTAGCACCTGTTTATCCTATATAGACTGTACACCAAAGCAGTTTCATGTCTTCTCCAGATATATTGAATGATCGTGTTTTAATTTTGCCACATGGCCTCAATGTTGCATTTGCGGAAACTTATGACATAAAACTTTTGTTGACGAACAGTATACACAGAAACATTTAGTGCATTCGTTGGGTTTTATAATGTCAATATGATTTCGCACAAATTTAATTAGGAACTAAAACACGATCAAAACCAACGTTATATAACCAAATTTTTGTGCAAATGATAAGCGTACTATGCTTCATAATGATTTATACACTTATTGACTAATAAAATAAGCTTAAATGTGCCGTAATCAAGCACAAGAAACACACTGGCAGTAACAAAAGTTATCACAAGAACTCCAGGACATATTTTGAGTTATCTCAAGAACTCCGTAACATTAGAAAAATCGGGTATTCATTTATTAGCCCGGGCTTTATGTTTGGAACTCTCCACTATAATTAGGTGATTATGTATAGCAACGAAGAAGATCACAAATGAAAAGGTCAATATGTACGAATTAGCAAATAATTTGGAAATTTTTCTCAAAACTACCAGATTTTTTTTTTAAACGGCGACGAAATATGGACTAAAAGATTTTTTCTGAAACATAATTCAATATGTAGGGCAAGCTTAATTATCAAAGTTTAATTTAGCACCTCAAACTCCCCATTTAAAGTTAAAAATAACCATTATTTACGCGAGTTCTCCAAGTATATAGAAAAGTTTTCCACAGAAATCCGTAACGTTTTCCAGGAACTCCGTGACAGTTATCATAAGAACTCCAAACAAGTTATCATAAGAACTCCATCCTTCGTGTAACACTTCCTCCCCCGTGAGTAAAGACGTCAAAAGACAAATCTAAAAAGCTGGTAGCATATCCTTATAGTGATTAAACAGTATTCAAGTAGGAGAACTGGAATCATCCAACCAGAAAAAGATCAAATAGTAATAACAACTAAAAACACAACAAATAAGCACACATTAATGCCGTGCTGACGATCCTCGAGAATCGAAGTATAACATCTTTTAAATGTGAGGGCGACTTTTTACAATAAAATAGAGAAAATGGAATCCCTTTATAAAGCACATACGGCAGAATTAAAATATTGCAGATTCGGTTTAATTGAGCTTTGTCATGGACTGCTAAAAGCAAACCACAAATGCATTAATGCTTTAATTTGTCAGCCATTTGCATAAGAATACGAACTATGGTCTCCTTATGACCAAATGCAAATAGATCAGATTGAATATGTCCAAAGAAGACCAGCCAGTTGGACATGCTCCACTTTAACTCGTAGACTAAAGTAAGGCGCTATGTTTTCCTCTTTTTCTTTTAAATATTCACCATAGTCTAAACATATCCCAATCGGTGTATACGTTTTATCATTTAAACCATTCGGTTGTTTTCCATACTCCCTACATCAATGAAGTTCATATCTAGCATTAAATATATTCGAAGATAAATAAATTTATTATGAATATTATAGTTATCATGAAATTAAAGCAGACATTTTTTCATATGTTGATAATACTGAAATATATACCATATTTTGTACATTTCTTTGGCTAGAAGGTGTATTTATAGGTACCTATGTACTATTTCTGTGCTGAGGCAACAATGGAATCTCTAATTCAATAAGACATTCCTATAACATTCAGTACTTCATACATAGGTTTGAGCCAGAACCGAGCCTGCAACATTTTCAATTTTGCCGTTTTGGACTTTCTTTAGGGATTCCTATTTTCTCTGTTAAGAATTACAATGTAATCTCAACAAGATGTTTATGATGATCGCGCTCCTTTGTTCCCTAACAATATATGCCTGAAGTCATCAGGCCAATCATGTAGACACAATATCTATATAAACATGTTAGCTGGCCAATTGCTGAGGCAAAGAGTGCAATATATGTTTTTGAGTTACTTCTATCAAAAACATGTCATATATAAGGCAGTAAAATCTGTTGCACAGAAACTGCATGTACTAGATCAAGAAACTTAGTTTAACATCAGTATACATACATATAATTTATATAGCGCCTCGCCGATTTTTCTATGTAATATTTCAAGCTCATGAAAAAATATGCTTGGCTGGTTGAATTAGGATGCATGCATAATTATGTTTCAGATAAAACAATAACGTTACATAAAATACTCATTTTCATTAACGTAAAACGAGGCAATTTGAAATAATTTTAAAACTTATGAAGAAAATGTTTGAAGCTTATTAAAACGACTCTGAGTTATTGTAGAATACATGTTCATTAAAGGTCTGTTAACAAAGCATAAAAATATTAACATTTTGTTAATGAAATAAACTAAGCAAACACATATGAAGCCGGTTGAACAATACTTTAAATTCAGGTATAAAGGAGAGCATCAAGAAAGTCAAAAATAATATCAAGATTTTACTATTAAACTTATACAATTGGTATATGTTTGCGCTAAGAGTGAGTTTATATTCAGCTTGGCTTGACACTGACATTCTTGTGGAGGACCTCATAAATCTCAACCACGATTACATGGCCGAATAAGGCCATTCGTCACCACCAAAATAATATGCCACATTTATTTATTTTTTTAGAAGAAACCTTCAATGATTTAAGCACTCCGCCATATGGTTGCACCATATAGTTGCACCAGTTTAAGACATTTGACAGTGTTTTTTTTCCCTTTTGACTGTTATTTCAAGGTCAGACCCTCACCCCTCCATCCCCCGGCAACTAACGTCGAATATATCTTAAGTATTTTCTCTTTCTTTATAACTAGACAATTGATATAGTTTTTGGAAATTGGTCCTTGATTTTCCGAGAAATAGAGTTCCTGCCCTACTCAACTCCTTGACTTTTTTTCAAGGTATGAGTCAGAAGGTCAAGTTGATAACATACCTTTGACCACGGCTTTAATTTCAATTAGGGCCGTACTTTGACTTCTAAAATATCTTCCATGTGATCAACTACGAACCTCTTTAAGCAGCATTTATACAGATGGAGTAAGTTCTTTGGACAAAAGGTCACAGTCAGTATAGTAGTGAATGGACCCAGGTCAAACAAAATAAGCTTTGTTCAACGCACGTCCTATGACCGTTCGGAATAAATGATCTAAAATACTTTAAAGACGAACTTTTTGCAGACGACTCAAGTGTGTCTGCATCTCTTTCTCAAATGCTAATCACAATCAAAATGGGACATGAAATATCCGTCACGAAGTTTTTTTTTTTAAAGAACACAAATGACCATATGCGCTAAGAAGGAAAAAAAGTTAACAATTGTTGCAAAATTAAGATTCTCTTTTTTTACAACAAGTTTGTCATAATAATAAATTTTGGAGAGAAAAAAATTATTTCACTATTTTATCGTTTTTTTTTTCGCACTTTATGTCATAGCTTTTGAGTAGGAATTTATTCCTCAATTTTAATCAAGAATATTTCCGATTTCAAAGTGAAATAGTAGCACGTTTATAAAATGTTGTCAAAAACATCTTTAGGAATTGCAGCAGCTGGAGCTGGTATTTGTTTTCTAGGGTATTGCATATATTTTGACAAAAAGAGAAGAAGTGATCCAGATTTCCGTCAAAAACTTAAAGAGAGTAAGTCCTATGGAGCTTTTATTGACTATGAAAAGTTATTCAAATTATGTTATCCGAGGACATATTTATAAATTAGAAAAGTTAAGACCACTTAAGGCAATAAGACAAAATTCCTTCACTTATAGAGTCGTTAACCATTGAATACCCATTACTTTGTTAATATAGCAGAGTGAATAATGCCACCTGCACTTACTATAGATAATATTCCTAGAACTACCCTGAAACTAAATAATAAATATGTTCAATAATGTTAGATCTATTTACACTGGTAATTCTTGCACTTTTTCGAAAATCAACATGATATACACTAATTGGTGCATCCCAAAATTGGAAGTGTTTTTTTTTTCCAGTCAATATGAATATTCAAAGGCAAAGCCTCAAAAGAAATTATAGAATATTTTAATTAAAACCCATCGGCGGCTTCACATTATATGTTTTCAATACACTTTGAACTGCATACCTTCGGCCGATCAATTCACTCAACACAACCACACACTATGTACGGCCATTTTATCATCAATTTATGTTTTATGTGATCTTTTTCCCGTTTTAAATGTGCCATTCGACATTTTATGCACTGCTTCCGTTTACTTTGGTTCCCTGTCCAGTTATGGTCCCATAGAAGTGCGCAGAAGACCAGTCTACACATCCGTTTATCCTTATCTTGTAATTCGAAAAGTTGCAATTTATCATTAATGAAATACCAAAAATTTTGTAGTACTTCTGGCAAAAGTTTTCAAAACCATAACTATCTAGCAAGTACTCGCGTTACCATAAAGCTCACTTTCCTAGCTTGCTTATTAACATATACTGGGATCTTTCATATTACCGGACAAAATATGATGTGTTTTTGGCTGTAAATTTAATCTAAAACTAGACAAAAGAATGGAATTTTACTCATTTGCTTTTGGGTGCTTAATACATTGTAAACATTACTTTATCAAACACGAAATTTAACATTTTGACCATAAAAATGTGTCTTCAAAGTAGGGCATTATAAGAGAAAAAAATAGTGTTGACAACTCAATTTACCGGACATTGTGTTAAGTTGTAAATTGATATTAATCTTTAAAGAATCAGCAAGGGAACGACGACTTTTGAATGGCAAGGTTAAAATATTGGAAAAAAAACCAAGGTGTCACTAAAAATAGACACAACAGCGATGTTTGTTACGAAGAGGCCAATATATGGGTTGTAATGGAAATTAACACTATAAACTCAATTATTATTTCTTCATAAATCATTAAAATTTTTATATATTTAATTGAATTCTATTCTTTGTCATACCTTTTGGTCATCATGAAGCCTGTAAAAGCCAGACAATTAATTTTATTTATATTTCATGTAGTTTCCTCCCTTGGTTAGAAAATCGGCCGTGACCCATTTCCTTATATGGTTTTTAATTTGTATTTGTTTGTTAAAGACAACAACGAAATACTGTTTGGACTAAATTTAGATATATTTTTAATCATTAAAATATGTTATGATTGTCTGCTAAGATAACATAGAGAAGATGTAAAAGTAAAACCTATCTAAAATAATCCATTAAGGGTCTCAATAATTGGGCATGCGCAGAATAGATTATTCCCCTGTATGACCAGGTCATGAAATAACATAGTAAACAAAGGGGCATAGAAGTAAATCAAGAACAGAAGCAACAAAATATATTATGAGGGCCGTTTTTAGCTCGACTATACGAAGTATATGGAGAGCTGTCCTACTCGCCCCGGCTTCCGCGTCCAGATTTCAGATTAAAGTTTTGGTGCAGTAAAATAGTTTTCATTATAACTTTGTCATTTCTTAAGGTATCAACTTCAAACTTCAAATATATGTTCCTTATCATCAACCACATCTTATGTGACAAGGTTCATAACTCTAGCACTAATATTTTTAGATTTATCTCCCCTTGAACTTAGAATTTTCCTTACAAAATACTATTTTTTACTATTACTTATATTTTTAAGGGATAAACTTCATACTTCAAATATACATTATGTTCCTTATCATCAACCACATATTATGTGACAAGGTTCATAACTCTAGCACCAATATTTTCAGATTTATCTCCCCTTGAACTTAGAATTTTCCTTATAAATACTATTTTTTACTGTTACTTCTTTATTTCTTAAGGGATCAATTTCGTACTTCAAATATATGTACCTTATCTTCATCCACATCTTATGTGACAAGGTTCATTTTTCTAGCACCAATATTTTCAGATTTATCTCCCCTTGAACTTAGAATTTTCCTTAAAAAATATTATTTTTTACTGTTACTTGTTTATTTCTTAAGGGATCAACTTCATATTTCAAATATGTGTACCTTATCATTAACCACATGTTATGTGACAAGGTTCATAACTCTAGTACCAATATTTCAAGAATTATCTCCCCATAAACTTAGATTTTTTTACTTGAAAAATGTTATTTTTTTACTATAACTTTTTTAGTTTTAAAGGTATCTACCTCAAACTTCAAATACTTATTCCTTATCATTAATTACATTTTATGTGACAATGTTCATAACTCTTGAAGCAATATTTACAGATTTATCTCTCTTTGAACTTAGGATTTCTTTAAGAAATATTATCGGGATAACTTCTTTACTTTTAAGTTATCTTCTTCAAACTTCAAATATATATTTCTTATCATTACACATGTTGTGACAAGGTTCATAACTCTAGCATGACTATTTCTAGAAATATTCCCCTTGATCTTGGAATTTATGTTAACAATGTTATTTTTTTTACTACAACTTGATACATAATTATACATAATTGATTTTTCTTTCATAGTTTTGTCTTCCTGACTGCGTCCAGTATTTTATTAGTCGAGCTTCACTGTCTCCTGTGACAGCTCTTGTTAGTCCCCTACCGGTTTACCGGAGGGGACTTTAGGTTTACCCTCCGTCCGTCTGTCCGTCCGTCTGTCTGTCTGTCTGTCTGTCCATCAGTCCACAAAACTGGATCCCGTGATAACGCAAAAAGTACTGAAAATATTTTTATGAAACTTGATATATGGATAGATGGCAGTATGGAGATTATGCACGTCTTTTTCTTTTCTTCCTATGCTGAAAATTTTGGTTGCTATGGCAACAAATAGACTGAAAATATGGCAAATTTTACACATAACCTGGATCCAGTGATAACGCAAAAAGTACTGAATATATTTTTATGAAACTTGACATATGGGTAGATGGCAGTATGGAAATTATGCACATCCTTTTCTTATCTTCCTATGTTGAAAATTCTGGTTGCTATGGCAACAAATAGACTGAATTTCAAGATTTCTGATTCTAGTTTTTAAGTTTTTTCACTATAAATTCTTTATTTCTTAAGGTATTTTCTTCAAACTTTAAATATAAGTTGCTAGTCATCAACCACATCATATGTGACAAAGTTTACAACTCTAGCACAAAATTTATCAGAATTACCTCTCTTAAACTTAAAATTTTCATGAAAAAAATATTTTTTTTTTAATAACTTCTTTTTTTCTGAATGTATCTACTTCAAACTTCATATATATGTTTCTTATTATCACTCAACATTTGTGAGAAAGTTCAATACTCTAGCAAGACTATTTCATGAATTATGCCCCTTTTGAACTTAGACTTTTTTTCGAGAAATTGGTAATTTTTACTCCAACTTCTTCAATCATGATAGGATTTTCTTCAAACTACCACATCATAATAATATGACAAGGTTTATAAATCTAGCATCCATATTTCCAGAATTATCTCCTCCTTAAACTTTTAATTTTTCTTATTCGTTCTTTTAACTTTCATTACTTCAAATTCAAAATAAACATTCATTATTCATACCTTCATTACGAATTGTTCTTTGTTACACTCACATCATGTATGACATCTTGCATCTTTATTTCAAGAGTTATCTCCTTTTTAAAAATTTTGCTTTTAAAAATGTTATATTTTGATAACTGGGATGTTTAAAAAATAACTGTAGAGTGTCCTTCAGTCCGTCTGTCTGTACATAAAAACTGTTTCCTGTGATCACTTTTAAAGAACTTTTTCAACAAATTTACTTAAAATAGAAACATAAGTGAATTGCCAATGGCCCTTCAGAATGTTGCTGGGGTTCTAACCGGTAGGGGACTTATGGATTGCTTGCAATTCTATGATAATTGCTTGTTCCTTCTATAATAGGGGCCGGTATAGGGCTGCTTCCCCAAAGAAAATTTCTTTAAAATCATGCAGTTTTCCTCAAAAATTTAATTTACATCAAGTTTTTTCTTCCCCTTTTGCAAATATACCGTGTAATTTTTCCCCAAAATTATGGGCTGGGCTGCTTCCCCAACCTGTGAAAAAAAGCCCTGATTATACCTGAGAGTGTTTTTGTTGTAACTTGTTAGTTACAATCAAAGGCTTGTAAACTGTGTATCTTAAAGTGGCTAAACAATACAGAAGATCAAATTTCATTTGTACAAAAAATTACCAAATTACTCTAAAAGGATGGAAATTCTAAAGTGGTTGTTAAGTTTTTGGGGTCCTTGGGATTTACACCTATCAGAAAATGGCAGCCCTGGGACCAATGCCTGCCTCAGGGAGGTACAATAAATCAGTGTGAGGGAAATTGCAGAATTTGCTTTTATCATGTACTAGGTTAACATAATAATAATGCAGCAATATATTTCTTTTCTTCAGAGAGAAGAAAGAATGCAAATAAACCAACATCCAGAGGAGGTTCTGCAAGTACAACAAAGGTAATTGTTTTATCACTTCACATTGTGTATTGAAGGTCATAATATGTAACTTTCAAGATCCTGGGATAGGACACTCATAAACTTTATAGCTTTCTGCCCAATCCCAAAATGCACTTTGTAAATATTGTTCACTTGTTAAATGTTTTGTTGAAAAAATATGTTTAAACCAAGATCCTGATAATAGTCATGGACGTTTAACATCTGACAGCTATATTTTAAGTGTTTCAGTGCAAAACATATGAAAGGATAATTTTCTGTTTGTATAACCACAAAAGTACATTTACAGTATATAAAATTTATAAAATCTTTACATTTACTTATTGAACACATTTGGTGATTTTGACATAAATGTGCATTATAACTTTTGAATTTCCAGTTCCCAGATCCAAATAACCAGGAAGCTTGCCAGCAGTATTTTATGCAGGAAATTCAACTTGGTGAAATGTTACTCTCAAATGGACGTGAGTATTTCTATGTTTTTATCAAGATAACGACAGGTGTTATAATTCAATCTGTTGACTAAAAAATGATTTCTAAACCAATTTATGCAATTTGGAATATATTTTCAAATGTGTACATGTATGAAATAAAATTGTTGAATAAATATTTTTTATCTCAATTGTGATGGAAATTGAAAGCTTGTTTACATTGGTTTTTATGGAAGATAACACATTATTGAAAGCGCCTCCAGGTAGGCTTCTACGACCTACCAGTAATGATGCCTCAAGAGTAAATGTGGTCATATCTTCAGTAGGGCTCAAACCCTCGATGTTTGAGATTGAAGGCCACCAATTTAATTATCATGTGACATCCAGGTATCCGACATCCCTTCATCCATTATGCTGTAACAGTTCATATTCTTATTTGTCATGCGTGTTGTATAATATTTGAGCCGCGCCATGACAAAACCAACATAATGGGTTTGCGACCAGCATGGATCCAGACCAGCCTGCGCATCCATGCAATCTGATCAGGATCCATGCTGTTCGCTTACCAACCCTATTACATGTAGAGAAACTGATAGCGAACAGCATGGATCCTGATCAGACTGCGCGGATGCGCCGGCTGGTCTGGATCCATGCTGGTCGCAAACGCACTATGTTGGTTTTGTCATGATGCGGCTCATTTGTGTTATATATATAATACAGAGATAGAGGAAGGTGTAGATCATCTGGCTAATGCTGTTGTTATATGTGGACAAGGACAACATTTAATGCAAGTCTTCTCACAAACATTACCTCCAGAAGTTGTCAGTCTTCTTACAATAAGAATACCTATTGTTAGACAGGTAAAGTTATTAAAATTTTTCATTAGTAGGTTATTAAATGAAAAAAGAGATGAAGAAAAACAATAGCAGTCACATCTTTTGTAGGATTTACCCAGTACTTGTAGAAAAATGGATTAACAAAGGAACACTTCTTTGGGAACTGCTCCGTAATAAAGGACAGGAGTACAGTAATAAACTAGTGCTAACTTTCTAGCTTTATTAGTACCTGTTAAATATTGAAAATTAATGAAAATACCTGTGACTGCTGATGTCTTTCATAATCTTTTTTCTTCATTGAATAATATTGCTCGAAAACTTTTAACCATGACCTTAACATGAGAGTTCTTCCACTAGCACCCTCCAAACAGGTGCATGTGTCTTGATGAAATCTACCTGTCAGACCCACTTAAAGGTCATGAGGTCAAATGTCAAGATCAAGAGGGGTATAGGGTTCATTTTAACCAGGCACTTGTTTTTAATAAAGTTAAATTTAAAGCCTTTGCTTGCAAAAATAATACAACTGTTTAGATTTATGTTTGTGATGCTTGAAATGTTAAAGCATTATTGTGTGATATTAATAAAACTTCTGTTAAATTTACAGAGATTACAAGATCAATTTGGAGTTAAAGTTGAGAAGAAAACTGAAGGACCTAAGATACAACAAATAGCTGAAGATGATGTGGAGTAGAAGCTTTCACTCTGAAATAGAACTGTGTATATTGTGTACTATATAGTTAAACACTCATCTTTGAGGAACACCATCTCTTGTACATTACATATATATGTTACATGGGGGATTTGAATATGTCATGCCTGCCATCATTCCTTAGATACACGTTTTTAAAAGTTATTTATAATGTTTTCATTATGTATATAATAAGTAATCATTAAAATGGCCAATAAGTAAAACATAACTATCACTGGAGTTACTCTAAGATTGCTGGAAAGTTGAGAGATATTGTGGTGAACTTTACAACATGTTGTGACAACAAAATGAACAAAACCTTTTGATAAGTTAATATACGAGGTATGTTCAAAAAGTTCGTGGATTTTTGCTGTCATTTTTTACTTGGTTCATAAAAACACCCTTAGTGGATATGAATCGAAAGAGTGTCTTTATTTTCAAAAGTAAGATTTACTTTTATTGTTAACTTTTATTTCCTTTACGAGTTATGTGCACTTTAATAACCATGGCAACGCAACTTGAAATCTGACTTTTGGCGTCGTTTGGACGTTGAATAGCTGAACAAACAGGTTTTGAGCAGCAGTAGACAGACGGGTAAGTTGGGAAGTATAAACCCTGTTTATAAACTAGAAATTTGCTATTTCGGAAATTTTTACCAATAAATGTGGTATACTCCTTTATATTTTTATAAGGTGATTAAATTATTAAACGAAAAACAATGAGTTGGCGAGCAAGTCTCTTGGTTTCAGGTCGCGCAAGCCATTCAAATACGGCAAATACATGCTCACAGACAGAAAGGGCGGCGAATAATTTTAGCGGCAAATTGTTGGGACGTTTGTAACGTCAATTGCAAAAGATCTACAGAAGTTCAGGCATTATGACAGTTTTGCGAGATGTCCGACATGTTTATATCTGCATCGGGTCTATGCATTCAATTCTGACAAAACAATTTAATTTAATTAAAATAATATTTTATTTCATTCATCAGGATATAAGTATATTTACAATAAATAATTGTAGTTATTATTTGTATTTCCTGTATTTACCCTGGTCCGTTTGATAATTAATGCTAGTCGGTGTTCAGTAGATTTACCGCATAGAATAATTGTCAGTTGATAAAATATTTTCTTTATCATCGATAATCATATTGTTTAAAGATCGGACGAGGGCGGTTTCAAATTGATACTATCAATCAACAATTGAATTAACTTAATAACACTGTCCGTTAAGATTAGTGTCTAAATTACTCAAAAATCCCGATAAAGAGCGAAAAGTATGCGGCACTCGGAACTTTTTTACGGAGAATGGAGCGAATAGATGACCACTTTATATCTCGGGTCATCATCGCAAACAGAAAAATGGTTTTGGTATATGATCCGCAGATATTGAACACTAAAAAGAGTACTTTCAGAAACAATGACGCTGGTGAAATGTTTCATTTATATTGCGACGTCACGAACGTCATTTTGTTTCATCATCAGCGTGCGCCGGATTGTGCACCCCTTGTGATTTGTAACTGTCACAGCAATTTTATTTGTAAACATATTGTATTGATTTTTTCACTGTTTATTAAGGACATATTTTCATATATGTCCCTTGTAAAATCATATACGCAAATTAAAAGATGTGAACAGTAGAGCCGCAGTCCACGAACTTTTTGAACAGCCCTCGTACATTTTGTAAAGTAATTGATATTTGATGAGTGTTATTTTGATTGATGTTTATGTTTCAACTTACATTATTGTGAAATTGTCATTGTTAAAACTTTCAAAAGGTTGAACAATAAGGCATAAATGTGAGGAGAAATGTTGGTATGTTGTTATAGTAGACACTGGTGTCCCAGTATATCGTCATTATGAATATTACAGACTTTTTTCATCTTTAATATTTTGTTTATGTTTCGACAAAAGAATTTCGCTTATGAAAACTTTAAAATGGATCCAGATTGACTGTAAAGAGGTCTCATGTATTTTCAATAATATCTGTATTAAGATAATTTTGTATATTTGCTAAAGATTTTAATAACTGTACAAGAAGAATTAATTAATTAATGAAGTATTCATATGATTTATTCCAGAAACATAATACTATAGCATTATTAGCTATTTAGAATTATTTAGAAAAGATAATAAGATATGATGTTCTAGTCTGTTGTATTGTTGAATGAAGATGATGTGTATAGAATGATGTGATATTCTTTAATAAAAGATAGACAATAAGCTATATGTCATTATTTTACCTGCATTACCAAGTAATTAAGCTTCATCTCAATAAATTTATTAGTAGAGTTGTTGTTAAACTGTTGTTGAAATACTTAATGCAGATGTAAATGTAACTAAACAAATGGCATGTATATAGTTCTGATTTCAAACATGCTGGGGCATTATGCATGTTATAAATATGTTACATCAGTTCTAATTCAATGTTACAGACTTACAATGCTATGATATTGAAATGTAACTGATATATTGCTGGTAACCAGAAATTGAATTTACTTTAAAATTGTATACATTAAGTCTCCTGTCAGTTTTAGCATTCTAGTATAAAGAAAAGAAAACAGCAAGAATATTAGAGTTATTGTTTTGTTTTTATGAAATATAAGTAAGGCAACAAACAATTTCATCATCCATATTTTAAGCTATTCAAAGAATTGTATGATTTTCAAAAATTTGTGTGCTATCATATTAACATCTGGAGGTATTCATATGAAACATCAACAGGGACTTTGCATTCTGTCATGTGAGGAAGCTATCCAGCTAGCTTACGTAACATTGGTGGTTCTACTCGGGTGCCTGTTCGAGCCAGAAATAATGCTCGGAGTGGCACCTGTGGCCTTCCTCCACCAGTAACGTTGAAAAGTCATCAACAACAAAACATGAAATGTTTATACAATTGTAAGTCATTATCCTAGTTTTTTACTTGATCAAGATTTTCACTAAATTTGTTCTTGGAATTGAACTTTTGTGAAACAGTGTGTCCGTCATTCCTTTTAATCCATAATTTCTTTAAAGAACATCTATTAAGTTGCATGCCTCCAGATTCATATAAAAAAAATTTAAAATGTACTCATAAGTAAAATATTATCAAGTGAACAAAGAAAGTAATTAACACATTGCCAACTGTGCTTAAAATACATGTATACGAAATTTACCGAAAATAGGTCAGAATATGTAAATATAGCCAGTCATGCAGTAGAAATAACATAAACACTTAATGTAATACCATGTTGTAAGGTTTTCTCAGATGAAAGAATTCAATGTTTCTGATGGGATTCAAATCCACAGAGGTTAAAGGCAAGTG
The DNA here is from genome assembly GCF_026571515.1 of Ruditapes philippinarum. Classification (NCBI taxonomy): domain Eukaryota; kingdom Metazoa; phylum Mollusca; class Bivalvia; order Venerida; family Veneridae; genus Ruditapes; species Ruditapes philippinarum. The sequence goes on from NW_026851598.1 coordinate 22,552, forward strand.
AATTGAAGTTGGTGACCTGAACCACTAAAAAAGTTATATAAACCATATCCTTGGGGTCAAAGTTGACCCTGCCCTTGTGGTTCATATAGACTTATTGAGGAAAATACATTGTACATTTAAGTCCTTTTGTTTGAAACCTACAAATGAATCTACGGTACATTTGATCATCCCCATAAATGTCGCAAACTTTGCAGTATCTACTGATTTTAAACTGAGCAGCGACCTACCTTTTATATAGGCCGTTATTTCAATTGCATTTGTGTCAGTTTTGCTAGTCATTTTGTGTAGAGTGTTGGGAACAAATTGTTAAAGAAAATGAACCGTATGAAGGTTGTTGGAATTATAAGCGAGATATTTTCAAATGATATGCTTCATTATTTCTTGTATATTCTAAGTGTCCAGGTAATATCTGATCTGTTTCAAAAGATATTAAATATAAACAATCAGTACCAGACGAAGTGATTCCTATATAATCATCTCTCCACCACACCCTATATAATCATCTCTCCACCACACACACACACACACTAGTGTGATGGGTGGAGAGATGATTTTTGGTATTACTGAATAAAGTAAGTTATTTGTAACATAAATTTGGCACAGCTTTACATTTGATAGGAAGCTTCTGATGACGACATTTCAGCGTTTTTTCCCTCTACTTTGGGAATGGTGCCAGTACCAGACTGATTGGAAAAAAATGAGTTATTTTGACTTAAATTGGGAAAAAAATATTTATGCATTTTTCAGCTACAAATAAGATTAGTCATCATGAGTAAAGATAGCTAACAGCTTCCATTGTCCAGGTAGAACTATTGAGTGGTGATTTATATGAATATGTTGAATTTAAATGATTTCAAAAAAATCACTTGGCTTTGTGGGAATTTTGAACAGCCATTTTGGGAATTAAAACATAAGAAATTGGGAATTTTAATGTCTATTTTCTATTGGGAACAGTACAGGGTAGTAGTTATATACAGAAAAAAACTGCATTTTCATATATGTTAGTTTCTAGGGGTTTGCTTGTTTGTAATGTATGTAAATGTATGTACTTCACTTTTGTGAAGTATTTCTGTAGAAGAATTATTTCAATCATGTATAAATCTGAATTATAGCAAGATTTCCTGTCACCCAATAGTGTGATATTAAAAAGAAGTGATATTAAAAAGTAGTCCACAAAATATCTGTAAAAGTTAGAACATACATGTATAAAGAAAAATCTTGCTTTTTATACATTTATTGTATTTTTCTACATCAAAAACATGCAAAATATTCTTTTTAAAAAATTAATGACTTGTAATGTAGAAATTTCCTACATGTACATGCAGTTATATCTTGCATCTAAATGAGTACAATTCACTTTCAAATGTACATTGTCCTGTACTGGTAGGGGACCATCAACTGGACACTTTTTTGAACGTTTTTCCGTACAGATTTTACAATTTCAAACCTAGAGACCTGAAAATTTGACACAGAACAGCTAGGTTCTTCTCCTAACTAAAAAACTTGTTTGTTTATTTCTGATTATGTTGACACTTTTATCTGAGGCTTGTGGTCGAGGGTATCCAATTTACCCCAATTGTCCACACTACAGTACCATGTGTTCGGACAGATATGTACATGACATGATTTAATTCAGATAAAAGCTTGGGTGTTTTATTTTTTTATTTTTAACATGATATACAATATTTCAGCGACAAATGCTGAAGTTTTGGATATTCTATTGTTTACTCTAGCAGGTATATGAGGTCAGGTATTGCACTCTTGACGCTCAAATGTTAAAGTCAACATTCTCAAAATAGACATTAAAATAACCTTTAACAAAAGTTGAAATAAATTTAATTAATTATGGAAGAAACATGCATGTTGATAATAAAGTGACTGATAGAAAGAAAACCACTGAATAAAGGAAAAAAACTAAATTAAAAATTTTCGGGGGCCGTCCGGGTTTGGTGGTTGTCCGGTTTTGGTGGTCCCCAACCAGTAGCAAAATTTTACATGTATAACGAGGAGGTGTCTATACTACAATTTGTCATTGCTTCTGCCAGTGTTTCTATTGCTGCCTTTCCTCGCTGCTGGATTTTCCATTGTCGTAAAATATGATAAGCCTGTACTACAGCATCGTCAGAATTATGAGACTTTATTCTCTGAATACATGAATACTGTAGTCCCAGCTCTAGACCAAGCTGTGTATCCTTGTTACCAACTAACCTTGCAAGCTGAATCAAAGCTTGGTCATTTAAACTTGCTATAACACTGGAATATCTAATGTTTGATTGTGACTTGTATCCATGGTTACCTCCGCCACATGCTCCAGCTAGAGAGTCTAAATTGAGATCACAAAATGATGAACTTGACTTTGCTTCATTTCTAATTTGTCCACTGCCATAGTCACAATTTTCACATTCATTACAGTTACTAGATTTTTGTTTCTTTTTGGATGATTTACAAACCTGTCCAGTAGATGTATTACACTGACGCTCTCCAAAATTTTTGCTATATACTGATGGTTCTTGTGCCAGGTTTCCAGATTCCATTTCAGTTCCTGGTTTCCATGCATGCAGTGAGGTAGTTCCAAGGTGTTGGAAATGTGTTTTTGTTCTTAAGTCTTTCTCACATGTACCCTGTTGAGAGCTGGTTGGCAGGAGGGAATCATTCAATGGTTGGTAACTTGATGACAGACGGTCACCTTCAGTGTCAGAGGTAGTACAAGTTGGAACATTACTTGTTATTGTACTTGGACTATCATCGAAATGTTCCACAGGGGTACAAGCAGATGCTCTAATCGCCATGGTAATGTTGTGCTGTTTATGTTCCATGTTGTTCTGTAAGCCTGGTATAGATGATAAAGATTGCCAGGATGAAGATTCCTCCGATTCTTCCGCTCTTTCATTGTGCTCTAAGGGTTCCCGATGAAAATTTCCCTGTAATAAAGACATTGCAAGAATGACTAATGAGTTATAAGTTTATTTTTTATACTTATCAGGTAACAGAAGGAAATGAAATGTATCTTTTTACGTAGAGTTTCTGAAATTCTGAAGTAGAGTGTTTTACATAGGAGAAGCAAAGTAGTTAATACGGAATGGAATGGAATGGAAACATAGCATTTTAGAGGGAATCTAAGGGAACAGAAGCAAACTTTAGGGAAAAGCATCTTTGGAAACAGAAAATAAGTGGTGTGCTTCAGGGAAGAGATGGAAAGCAGCATATTGGTGGGAAAACGAGAATTTGACTTATTGTAAGGAAAGGAGAAACAATAGCACAATGTTAAAATAACTTTGAATGCAGATGTGTGACATGGACCTTTGAGTTGAGGACTTGATTGTTATGTGCAAAGCATGTCCAAAATATTTACACTTGATAATTCTATAATTCTTTCAGGAATGATCGACACAATTAAGGAATGACAGAATTATGGACAGGACACCACTTTTTTTTCTAAATGAAAATTTTCTATCATGACTTTGGATAAACATACTTTCAATCTGGAGACCTGATTCTTGGGTACAGCTTATTGTCATCATGTCCAATGTAATTATGCATAGTTATTTAAAAATTTGTCAAGGAGCCACAGAATTGCTGACCAGACGAGGCCATCAATGCACTTTTATGAAAAATATTTTTCAACTTATTGTGACCTTGATCTTTGACCTACAAACCTGGGTCTTGCATGCAACCCTTTATCTCACTGTTCTACATGTTTATGCAAAAAAACTCCAAAAACTATCTTTGAATAACAAATTTATGTCCAGGACAAAAACCACTCAGACTGACTGGCAAATTGATGAACAGTTCAAGAACTATATGCATCCTTTACGAATCATAAAAATTGATAAATGAACTAACCTGATCTTGATGAAACCAAAACTTTGTTATTTCATTTATATCAACTGAATGTGATACATTGTTGGCTGATTTCTTGTGCTTACATTGTATAGTTGAATTTCTAGAAATTTTACGCTGAATCTTCTCTTTACTTACAAGTCCATCTTTATCTCCCCAACTTGAATTTTCACACCGTATGTAAGTTTTATATCTGGTCACATTTTCTAAATTTGATGTAAGATAGTTGCTAATTAATAATTGCACATTGCTGCAGATATTCCGATCAAAATTATCCAAAGTACTTGATGATATTTGGATCTCTATTGTACAACTGTTTTCACCACGGTAGACCACCAAAAACTTCCCTCCTGAATTTATAAAAATCCTCCCACAATTCTTGAATCTTTCTGGTGGTTTTGACCTGGTTCCAAACTCTTTATGAAGCTGATTGACAATGCGGTGGAAATGTTTGCTGACTGGTTTAACAGCATGTTTTTTGTACTGATAGCACAGTATGTTTGTGGTACGCCATGTTTGAGGAACAAAACTTGTCAATGTGCGTTCATCTGCATAGTTCAATGTTTCCAAATCTATTCCAGCTAAATCTGAAAAAGAAAAGTGCTTGCATTATACAGCACAATACTCATAGTGCAAAAAAAGGCAAGATTAATTATCGTACTAGAGTTACCCAAAATCACTGTGATACACAATAGTTGTAAAGAGATGAAACTAACTGGAATACTTTATGACTCTAGAATAACTTATTCTTATGTTGCATTTGGAAAACACACACAAATTAAAGTGCTTTTAGAAGAACTGAAGAGCAACATCTGCTTTTTACTTAAAGCACAGGTCAGGCACTTGATTAGAACCCCTTGAAGAAATTCAACATCCCTAGCAGCGTTTTTAAACGACAGTGACCTAAACCACTAGGCCATGGTTGCCGCAATAATGACAACTAAAACAAACCACTGATTAAGTTACCTTTCCCATATGGAAATACCCTTGCAAGTTGTTGTCTGTATTCATTCCACTGATTTTCATCATACATCACCAGTATTATACTGTTAACCTGGAATATTACATAAATACTTAAATTTAAACATTTAATAAAACATTCATCCACCATGTGTTAGTTCTATTTTATATGCATTTCTTAATTTGTTGTAAAAGAAAAAAAGTATTTTTTTAATTATATAACGTTTAAATAGAATGATATAGTGTATTTTTTATGTGTAACAGAAAAAGTAAATTGTATCCTGTTTTCATAGTGGTTTATTTTTGTCAACGGTAAATCACTTAAATATCCAGTTAAATAACAATTTTTTTTCTATCCAGTTAAAAATAGATCTGTTTATCCATACATTATTCTATCCCATTAAATAATAGCTCTATTTATCTATAAATTTTTCATGTTTCTTAAAATTAGTAAGATAAGTGATGTGTATAACCAGTTTTTAAATACAGAAGAATGCTTTGCATATATCAATTGGATTTTCTGTAAACTGTTGGCAAATTTCAAGCACTTTTGATAACTTTGTTTGACTGCCACCATAGTTTTATATTAAGATATCTATATATAAATATATATGAAGATGAAGTGTAATTTAATGAACGTAGATGTATATATAGAGAGATTATAAGAAAGACCTGTGTGAGATTATGATCAGTTTCCAGCCATTGTCTGATTGTGGTCACGGCTGTCATTATAGCATCTATCAACTCCAGACCTCCACCACCACAACCCAGACACGGAAATGCCTGTATAATAATCATTTCTTAGTCTGTTATGATATATCTGAATACTAAATAAAAACATTATATTTTCTACAAGTTGTGGTGGTAAAAATTTATTAACATTTTGTCATTTGCAGTGCAGTCAGATATATTATAATCATCTCAAAGATAAAAAATAGCAACAAATGTTTACATAGTTAATTCAGCATTATAATTCATAAATACATGTTAAGTTTTCATTCCTCTGATTAAAGTGTTGTAATAATTCATTTTTAAACTCACAGCTCAAGAAGGATACAATTAATAACTTCTTTGAAGGCTGAGAAAATATAAATTTGGGATAAAATGTGCAAGACTGATCATATTCATTGGCTTTAAGATAATGTACAAATAATTTTTTATCAAATATAATGATGTAAACTCACAACAGTTCTGATATCCTGGGATGCCCCAACAATATCGAGACAGGAGAGATAACTCTTCTCCAGACAAGATTTTCTCTCATCATATGTTAATGTTGAATCTGGTGGTGGTCCAGCAGTGTGAATTACATCTAAACAGATATACATTGATCTTAATTTTGCAATAAAGGAAAGATAAAGAAGTCATTATTGGCAGAATTCATTTTTAGTGCTATATTGTTTCTGAAGAAAGAAAGTGGCAGTACAAATGAAGATCTTTTATTTTATGCTTTTCAGTGGATTACTGATTTATCCGTGAAAATTATATTTGATATTTCACAGTGAAAATTATCAAAATTTAATTTCACACTTTTCAATGACAAACAAACAAATATCCTCTATATAATCTGATAATAGCTTCCATTTCCTTAAGCTGTAGGAAGCTTTTGCCATCAGTTGTTAAAATTGATATAACAGATTTCTGTGATTCTTTTATGATATTTATGTATAAAGAAGGCTTTTGCTCCTTGATTTTGTTTGCCTGTTATTGACAGAATTGTTTAGTGACATTATATGTTCAAGTTTTAATACCATCAAGAACAGCCAGAATTTGTTCTTAAATGGAATTTGTTAATTCTAAATGGTATTGTAGAGAAATATTAGTATTTGTGTTTTCGAGAGAAATTTCTCTAAAATCTGACTTAATATGGGCCATTTTATGACAATTGTATAAATTGTTACTTAAATAGATTTTATAGATAGTATTCATGTATGTTTGTACTTACGTTTTGCATAAAGCTCAAATCCTGAAATATTAATGTATAATTGCATACAACAATATATAATTATGTAGTATACAATTACATATTGATGAACCTCTATACTTTATTGTCTAGACATAACCATTGAAAAATATACATCTCCTTAACACTTGCAGTCTTCAAACCATTACTTTTAAATATTTTAGATCTAAACAACTCAACAACTCAAAGCTTAAGGAATCAGATGATTAATTGCGCTGTCACAGTTATAAATTGAAGTTGAAAATCCAAACAAAAATTAAAATGTAGGTCTAGTAGCATTCATGATAATTGAGCCGCGTCACAACAAAACCAACATAATGGGTTTGCGACCAGCATGGATCCAGACCAGCCTGTGTATCCTCGCAGTCTGATCAGGACCCATGCTGTTCGCTATCAGTTTCTTAACTTGTTTTAGGGTCTGTAAGCGAACAGCATGGATCCTGATCAGACTGCGCGGATGCGCAGGCTGGTCTTGATCCATGCTGGTCGCAAACCCATTATGTTGGTTTTGTCGTGACATGGCTCATATTATTTGATGCTAAAACTTCTTGTTGTAGGTAAGTAAATTGTGTCATTTACCATCTGTGATAAAAGCCTGACCAGCCTTGCAGTACCCAACATTCCTCACAGTTTCCTCATATACTTCACCAGCCCTCCTCAAAACTGCCCCGTGCACTATAAATACAACCCATATTTTCTTTATCTAAATTATTAATAATGTTTTTAAAAAAAATTCATTCTTGACATTCTTACAAAATTTAAATTTCATAACAGAAAGCGGCAAATTTATCAGAAAAGATCCTGCCATGGCTGGGATTCAAACTTGCAACTTCCCACTTACAACTTCACTGCTTAAGTGACTAGACCACTGAGTTAAAGAATCAATTTCCTGAAGGCACACTTTCAGAGATTGTTTTTATTTTTACAAAAGTAGTGCACACTAAACTGTTACATGACACTGACACTAGAATAATTATACAATAGAAATATTTGTTTGAGGATATTGATACTTACTACCATAAGGTTTAGCAGTGAGGAGTGTTTGTACAGAACAAACAATGGCGTCAACATTAAACTCTGTGATGTCACCAGTGTATACATGTATCTTTTTATTGAGAGATTCACGACCTTCATACTCACTCTCTATGTCTGAAATATGTTAAATCAAGGTAAAAATCAAGTTATACTCAGTTTTTACAATTACTCAGACTAATAGTAATTTGTTTCCACAATAGTTTTCACAGTGCTTGGGTCTATGCTTCAAACATGTGAATTTTATTTGAATACATTTCATTGTCCCTTATATGTCATTACAGTCAAGGTTTTTGCTTCTAAAATCACTATTTGGCTTTCTAAACAACCACTAAAATACACTATTTGTTTTGGGATTAAATATTTTGGCTGAAATAAAAAGTAACACTGTATCTGAATCTGCAGTGAGAAACCTGAACAAAAATAGTAGTAGACTACAATTACAGTTTTATATGAAGTTCTCTATGGAGAGGCAAGATTGAATAACTTAAAATGTACATGTATATCATGTCAAGGTGAAGGTCACTATAAAAAACCAGTCAGATACAAGATATTTATTTGAAGTAAATAATTATGTAGTTAAATTTCATAAGAGGAAATTTCTCTTTTGTGGGATAAACAAATTGTCTCCAATAATACAATAATTTTAGGTATAAGAACCTTTCTTTAACATGTATTGCATGCAATTACATTGTGCAAAACAAAATACTTATATTTTCATTCTTACTACAGTTTAAAACAGTCAGTTAAATGTATAAAATGTTTTACAATAATATATATTATACCTCTGTATTCTTCATTTTTCTTGTAAAATTTTGAGAGACATTGTGTATCCTCCACTGTTACAGGTGAAGTACTGCAGTAACTGTTGCCTCTATCAGATATTGTCATACTCATTGGCTTTCTTCTTCCCTCTTACCTGCTACCAGAAACAATCTACGGTATATTATCAAAATACATCTACCTTTAAATGTAATTGTAACTATATGATTATCCACCTGAGCATTTCACGAATGAATGAAATTATACAATAATATTATTCTTACTAGCAAAATTTTAATACAGATTAATGCATTTGTTGCATTGCAATAAAACATAATGTACAGTATATGTTTTAACATAATTGATTATTATATTGATTCAATCTGTAAATGATTTTGTCATAAACTATTCTGTAGCCTTTGATATTGTAAATACCTTGTGTAAAAACTTGTCAAGATGAATAATAAATAAATTAAAGAGAATTCACATGTAAATATTGTAAATATGTTTACAGATAAATAATATTAAAACACTTTTTTAAAATAAACTTTAGAATAATCATGAAGAGTGAAAAAGTATAATACTTTGGCTTATAAATAAAAGTAAACAAAGTCTTGCAGCAGTTTTATATAAATTGAGACTGCATAGTGCAGGCAAACATGTAATCTATTGATAAAAAAAACATTTATAGATTTGCTATAGAATTTCTTTATCTTGACGTGTTTAATTCAAATGTTTTAGTCTAGTTAAAAAAATGAATACAAATGCTTGGTGGTGTATTGAAACTTGAACCTCATTTAACTTACTGAAACACAATTGTCTTAAAATAATCAATAAACCAGTGGGAATAACAAACATGTCAATGCCTCATTGTTAACATTTCTTAAAATAGTCTTGAAGTTATTGTTCTTTTACTAATAAGCAATTAATTAGCTAGTAGGTAAAATTACTAATTAAAAAACACAACACAATTTAAACAGCTTAGATAAGGGATGTAGGAATGACTGTAGCTGTTTAAAATGTTCTTTTTCTTATACATGTACATGTATGTTACAATTAAGTAACTAAATCATTGGCATACTTTTTGTAGGCACTTATAGCATTTATCTGGACAAATGCAACATTTAAATACCTGACTGGTAGCAAAAACTGCAGACAAAAGTTTATTGGAAAAAAAAGACTTTTAGGAATTTTCAACTAGAAACCTAGTCATTGGATGAAAAAGTAGGATAAAGACTTAATGACTATAAGGGTCAATAAACAAGAATAATATTTTATGCACAAAAACTGAATATGTAAAGAGATATTAAACATGCTATGATTATTCATAAAAAAAATAATAATAATATTTCCATGATGTAACAGTTTTACTTAACCTTCTTTCTATACACTGTGCTGTTTATCATTATTAAAATTTTGTAAGTCATGCTTAAAAGTACACTAAACATAATCATAGATACAGTTTACATGATAAATTAAAACTTATTCTTATACAATCACATACATGTACTTACTTATAAATCAATCAAATCTATTATCTGATAATAATATAAAATTGTCAACTTACCTTAATTATAAATGTTCAAAAATTACAACTGGCAATGACATCATAAATATTCCCCCAGTTATTTCAATCTAAACTTCCGTTTTACACCCTGCAACATAGAAAGGCAGAAAAATGTTTAATGGCAACTGATTTGGATAGATTCCAAGTGTCTAAAATCAATATTTTACATTTCATTTTACAATATTCAACTATCATTAAACAAATAAATATCATTGATTCAGAGATTGTCCAATGCATTACTGTTACATCTTAGTGATACTTGATAATAGAAAATATTTTATATCAATTTGTTTACATTATTATTTAAACAAATACAAGCATCATAATTGAGATGATACAATAAAAAGATAGAAACATCTTACAGTTAACATAAACTTTATATTTAAACAATCTTTCAATGTCAAATCTTGATCCATGTTAAAATTTGATAAAACGTACAGATAAAAGCGTAACTACATCTGGTGTGAATAAAATGAGAATATACCTGTTACAATCATGTTTACCGGTCATGACACAATTGTTGTAATTATTTTGCAATTATGAATGACAATATGTCTACAGTAGAACAAGTTTTACATTTTACCCAAATTTCAGTGACTGTAACGACCTTGGGTAATTTGTTGGTAGAAAAAGTCATAATTGTTCAATGCAAAAGTATTAATTAGATCATATTGGGTATTTCTTTTTTACCCAAACAGCATGATTCTGGTTGTCTGCTACAAAATGCTACTTAGCTCTTGACATAAGAAAAATGTATTTTCATATATAAGTTTATATACATGTATACTTACATCATGAGTTACAGTAAGTAACACCCAGGTCAGGACCAATTTTGAGTGGATCACAAGGCAATTCTACAAGCCAAATATCCTAGCTCTGGGCAATTGTCCTTTAAAGGCATTTATAATAGTATCACAAAAAAACACTTAAATGAATTTTCCTATAGAAGTCTAAATAAACTAATTGACACCTGGGGAATGACAGATAATTTTTGTAGAGGACCACTGTTAAAGCTGATGGTACGTACATGTCAAATATCTAAGCTCCAGGCTTTGCAGATTCTGAGAAGAAGTCTTTTATGCTATTTTTAGTTTAAATTAAGTGACCCCACGGAGGTGATGGCAATTTTGACCTCATGAGATGATTTATAAAACTGTTGTAGAGGTCCACTAAGCAATGCTACATGCCAAATATCTAAGTTCTGGGCATAGAAGACTTAAATGTATTTCACAGGCATAATTATGTAAACTAAGTGTCAGTCCCTAGTGCAGGACCATTTTTGACCCCAGGGGCATGATAACATTTGTGGAATACCACAAGATGGTGCAACATGTCAGATATCTAAATAATTTATATATCTTTTGTAGAGGAACACGTCAAGGTGATTAACAAAAATCCAAATATTGAATCTCTAGCAAATTTTATTTTTAAGGAGAAATTTTTTTTAATTCATGATTTACTCTATTTTTAGAGATGCATAGAGTCCCCAGTTATTCTAAACCATTCAGTTGCCTCTCATGATCACACAAGGATAAACAGTGACTGCAATACTTGTACCTTAACCGTTAAAAGCAACCGCTCAGTCACCTGAGATTACCATACCTTTGTAGAGAGCCATTTTGTAAAAATTCATTATTCTTAAGTTTAGTCAAAATCTATATGGTTAAGCAGATGTTGTGGAAAACGACAGATGACACACATTGGAAGACAAACATCATGCTATCACAAAAGCTCACCTATCTGAGCTCTTGGTTTGTTCTTGTTTTTATGTTTTACAACCCTATATGAATACATACATGTACTAGCTGATCAACCCGGCAGGCTTTGCTGGATAACTTACCAGTTATTACCAACTTCACTGCAAGTGAAGGGTGACTAACTCCACATTATTTTTGAATCAGTGGTAAAAGATTGATGTCCATCAGACTGAATATCTGAGATCAATTATCACAGACAAATTACACCTAGCGATCCAGCGAAGAGCAAAGTGTAAAAATCTATTTTTAGAACCACTGAGCTTGACACCAGTGACCCCTTAACTTTGTCTGAAAAAAGAGGACCATCCAAAGTATCTGACTACCAAATAAAAAAGACATCAGCCAATTATGGTTGCATGATCACAAGTGTAACAAGAACCGGTTGAACCTGGTGATGCTCCCTGAGTAGGTTTTGGACACAGAAAAGCATACCTCTTGAAGAGTAAGAGTTTTTTCCCTGACAAAGTTCAAAGTGTAAACATGAACACAGGGCAATAACTCCAAAATTAAGCAAGACAGAGTTAAGGTTCTTCTGTACTGCACTTCTATTTAATGAGATAAATCTACCTACAAACCTCTTATGGTTTCAGAGCTATGTCCTGTTCAAAGTGAAAAAAATTAACAAAGGGCAGTTACTCCAAAATAAGGCAAGACAAAGTTATGGTTCTTAAGCTTTGCACTTCCACCCATTTAGATCTATCTACTTACAAAGCTTCATGTTGATATCTCTTATAGTTTTAGTTACGGTATGTCCCAGACAAAGTTCACAGTATACAAATGGACAAAGGTCAATAACTCCAAAATTAGGAAAGACAGTTATTGTTCTTTAGCACTGCACTTCCACCCAATGAGATCTATCTACATGTATCTACAAAGCTTCATGTTGATATGTCTTATAGTTTTAGAGTCATGTCCCAGACAAAGTTCAAAGTGTAAAAATTAACAAAGGGCAATAGCTCCCAAATTAGGCAAGACAGAGTTATGATTCTTTTGCACTGCACTTCTACCCAAAGAGATCTATCTACCTACAAAGTTTCATGTTGATATCTTTTATAGTATTAGAGTTATGTCCTGTACAAAGTTCAAAGTGTAAAAATAAACAAAAGGCAATTATTCCAAAATTAGGCAAAGTAGAGTTACTGTTCTTTTGCACTGCACATCTACTCAATGAGATCTATCTACCTACAAAGTTTTTATGTTGATATCTCTTGTTGTTTCAAAGTTATGTCCTGGACAAGAATAGCGGATGGATAGACATACGGACGGACAGATGGACGTCCAGCCAAAATGGAATAAGTGCCCATTTCTTTTGTTATTTTTTATTGTTTAATAGAGAACCAATGGGCCCTAACTCTTTTGTTATGGAATGAACTCTTTTGTTCTCTTTTGTTCTGTTTACAGTTAGATGGCCCCCTATCCCTATTCGGTAGTGGGGACGGACAAAGTGGCTACTATATGCTCACCCTTAGGGGAGCATAAAAATCTATTTACATCAGTGTGGTGACCTTGACCAAAAGTAGACCTTTACCAAAAGTTACCACCCAAGATGTCTACAAAATATTAAAGACATCGGTCATTTAATAAAGGCTGTATAGGGAAGACAGCACTGGTAACCTTGACCCCTTGTCTTTCCAAAATTACAAGACCACTGAAGGTCTATACCAATCAAACATGAACATCATCAATTAATAAAACCTGTTTAAGCAAAAGTGTAGAGGTCTATTTTGAGCAATGGTGACCTTGAACTTAGTGGCCCTAACTCATCATAAAGTTTGAGGATTACTCAAGGGATCTACTCACCAAATATAAAAGGCAACAGCTTGTAAATAAGGCTTCATAAGCAAATTGTTTCAATCCATTTCTAGCAAGGATGGTCTTGTTCAATTTACCCCCAAAGTTAGATAACCTCCAAAAGTAAGTATTATATAGGGAGATAATTAAAAAAAAAAAGTTAGGCAGAATAATGGTTCTTGCATGGACACTGCACTTCCTATCACTGGCTGAAGATTTAATCAAGTTCTTTCAACATTTTTTATTCTCCAAACAAGTGCATTTACATTATAAAGGAATGCCATTCAAAATCTAAGTAATGTATTATGTAGAGTAATTGTTCTTTGACAATGCATTTCTTCTCACATGTCTATAATTATGAGAAATTTCAATGCATCATTGATTATTGTTTATACTCTGAACTATCATTATTTATTCAAGGGAATATATTAAAAAGTTATGGCATAGTAGATTTATTTCAATCTATAATCAAGACTAGAGCATTATAGACATCTACATTTTTCTTTTACTTTCTTCTTATTTTTTTATTATTATTTTTTGTTAATAGAACATATATCATGCCTACTTCCTCATGTTGTCCTTTTTAAATTATAAACCACAGCTATTTTTCATTTGCAAAATTTGTAAAGCAGAAATGTTATAATGGTGAAATATAAATAACTATTAATTACCAGTCTGCTGTTTGACATTTTTATGACAAAGGAAAACAAGAGGGCCATGATGGCCCTGAAATCGCTCACCTGTATATAGGCCCCTGGGCCAAGGCCAATTTTAAACCAGGGGCTTTTATTTGAACAAACTTGGTAGACACCCATTAGAAGATGTTTCATGATAAATATCTAAGCTCTAGCTCTTTGGGGTTTATATAAGAAGAGTTTTAAAGTTTTTACTATATACATATAGGGAAAAACAATGACCCCCTGGGGCGGGCCAATTTTTACCCCAGGGCTTTTATTTGAACAAACTTGGTAGACACTCACTAGAAGATATTTCATGCTAAGTCTCTAAACTAGCTCTTTGGGTTTTTTATAAGAAGATTATTTAAGTTTTTACTATACAAAAATAAGGAAAATCAATGACCCCTGGGGCGGGCCAATTTTAACCCAAGGGCTCTTATTTGAACAAACTTGGTAGACAACCATTAGAAGATGTTTCATGATAAATATCTTAGCTAGATCTTTGGGGTTTTTAAAAGAAGATTTTTTAAGTTTTTACTATATACATATAGGGAAAAACAATGACCCCCTGGGGCTTGGCCAATTTTTACCCCAGGGCTTTTATTTGAACAAACTTGGTAGACACCCATTAGAAGATGTTTCATGCTAAATATCTTAGCTCTAGCTCTTTGGGGTTTTTAAAAGAAGATTTTTTTAAAGTTTTTACTATATACAAAATCAGGAAAATCAATGACCCCCTGGGGTTCAGCCAATTTTTACCCCAGGATATTTATATGAACAAGCTTGGTAGACACCCACCAGTAGATGTTTAATGCTTAATATCTTAGCTCTAGCTATTTAGGGTTTTTAAAAGAAGATTTTTTAAGTTTTACTATATACAAATAAGGAAAATCAATGACCCCAAGGGGCGGGGCCAATTTTGACCCGGGGGCATTTATTTGAACAAACTTGGTAGAAACTGACTAGATGATGTTTCATGCCAAATATTTAAGCTCTAGCTCTTATGGTTTTCTGAAAGAAGATATTTTAAGTTTTTTCTTTCGGATGCCATGGCTTGGAATTAAATTCTTTGAACAATTTTTAAAATTGACTACCAAAGGAACATTCCTGTGGAGTTTGGATGAAATTGGCTTAGCGGTATATGAGGAGATGTCGTTTAAAGTAAAAGTTTACGGACGGACGGATGCCAGACGAAAAGCGATCACAAAAGCTCACCATGTCACTTTGTGACAGGTGAGCTAAAAATATTAACAAACACACATAATTGTTTAACATTTTTTATTGATACATAATAAAAATTTTGACTTAAGAAGTCAAAAAAAGCACAATAAAGCTCAAAATAATCTTGAACTTTGCTCAAACATGAACTTTTTGAACATTGTTCAAGAAATAAAACATAGAAATAAAGGCAGATGTGCAAAACTAATATATGATTTGATGTAAATAAATAGGTGATCTTGAGATCAAGCTGTGAGTTATTATGCTGAAATCTTTGCTGCTGATAACTAGACTGGACATTGCAGGAACAAATTCTTGTTTATTACAATTGCATTTTACACAATGATATATGAAAGCA
>NW_026851599.1:0-11173 GCF_026571515.1 Ruditapes philippinarum
AAAAAAATTTTTAGTAAACTTGATACGTGTAGTTTAATTAAAAGCACATTTGGAAGAGAAAAGTATGTTGATTGTATTATAAATAATAAATTTAGCCTTTTCACGTTTTAGATGTTCTGCTCATAAATTAATGATTGTAGAAGAAAGATTTAGAAATATTAAAAGGGATCAACGTTTTTGTTTAAAATGCAATATGAATGTTGTTGAAACGGAATATCATTTTTTACTTGCTTGTCCGTATAACATTGATCTAGAATATTTACCTAAAATACTACTGCCCTTGGCCAAATGTACACACATTTAAAGTGTTAATGAGTAACTCACAACAGAATGTTATAAAAAATTATCTAAATTTATTTACTATGCAACTTTAGTTAGAGAAACGACTGGTAGGGAATTCTAACTAATTTCGAACATTAATTATTATAGTCTTAATATTTATTTCATGACTGTGATATTATGTATGTAATATTACTTTTCTCGTATTTAGATGTATTATGCATTTGTTAATATGTTTATATGTATGTATACACGCCATTATTGTTTATGGCTATAGACTTTATGTTTGTACCTTAATAAAATTCTTATCTATCTCTTGTAATTGTGGTTGCCCCAATCGTTCCCTTAATTAAGTCACACACCGCCCTCTTCCCGCCATTCAAAATGTACATGATGATACATTAACTTCTTTCATAAACCACTTGATGCCGCCAACCAATTTTCATGGTCGTATCATTATTCATCATATAAATCACTTAGAACTCTTTTACAAAAATATATTTTATACGAATATCCAGACGATACATTTATATTTTGTATGTAATACTATTCGAAATACTTCAGGAAAATGTGCCCATTATAGACCAAACAACTTAATCAGTATACAATGCAGTAAACATTGTTATTTTTTGTCCGCTTTCTTGCTTCTATCTTACAATAATTTCTGAACAAATACTGAAAACTTTATTTTGTTAAAATATAAATGTTCTAAATTTTAAAAAAAAATTATAAATAGATACAATATACGTAGTGATCGTAAGTGTGGACTTACAACTTCCATCAACGTCTCTACAATAGTTATTGGCAGCTTTTACGGAAGCGTCATTCGGGAAGCGATTGAAAATGTTCCTTGTATGTTGGTGAGGTTGTTGACTGTCCCAGCGCTGGCATGTATATCCGCCCAGTGTCACGTTCAGAGTACCGCTGTATGATGGGGCTTCAATGCATTCTAAAGTTAACATTCAATCAGTAATAGTAACAAAGTTTATGAAATATCAATATGCATCTACACTGGTAAAAAACATGTGGTGCTCCCATTTTTTCTTTCATTTCCTAATTATCATGATTATGGTAATGTGTTCCCGCTACTGTCTATATTATTAGCTGGATAAACCTTGCCGGATAAACTTATCTACATAAAATACATGTAGACGCTGTTTTATTTGGGGAAAAGTAAGAATGAAACCGTTTACATTATCTAAAAAAAACACCATGTTTTAACTAAATAGAAGCAGAATTAATCGAATACATGCATGGTTGTTGTCGGGACGAAAAAGGTTAATCCGGTTCGTTACGAAAGTGAATATTGGCTCGCTAAGGCTCGCCTAGATACACTTTCTCGGTCACCGGTTTAACTTTCTCCCTTCCGATACCAAGGATGTATTCACTATGTTTATCAAAATAATCTTAAAAAATGTAAATGTTAGCAGTATATTGAGAAATAAATAATTCATTTCGTCTATCTATTGAACGTACGTATATCTAATAAATATTTCCTAGCTGTACTGAAAAATGAGCAACTAATATTTCAGTAACCTACGGAAAAGCATTAAAAATAACTTTATATATATATTTTTACGATCTATTGAATATTTATCTATTTAAACGCATGCATGTGTAATGTATAACATTGTAATAAATATTTTTGTGCTATATTGAAAAAGAAATAAATAGTTTAGCTCTTTTGAAAAGTGAGCAGTAGATATTACTGTACACTAATCTTGAGAATCATGTACTATCTTAGTAATCTACAGAAGAGCAAAATAATAATGTCTGTTATCTTTAAAAAGTTGCTATTACCATGTGATTTTATTTACGTTTAAAAATCCCTTACCTCCATTTATACTAGTTATAACACAGGCAGCAATCACGGTATAAATCTGCTCCATTCTGAGAGTCATCCTTGCTGGTTTAGAAGAAAGAGGATCAGGCAATGTGAGCTTGCCGCAGAAACTCTCTCTTATATATCCATAATGGAAGTATTGTTCCTGTGTGGACAATTCCAATTGGTTAGCCTATAATTAGATTAATTATCAGGTGATTTTCATTTGTCATTGAGACTATATATGGTCAGCTATACATATATACATTCATATTACTTTCTCTTTTTACTCCTTGAGTTTTATGATATGAATTTAATATAATATGCACAGCTGTTCGGATTTCTAAAAGATAAAAGAACAAGAACAAATCCATTGCCGTATTATTATGAGATTTTTTGTTGCAAGATGGCAATAGTATATTTAATTGTCATGTGATCAGAAACAAAAAAAAAATGAATTAGAATGACTGGTTTGTATGGTGGCATATTTCTGCCGAGAGCAAAACATTAAATTTTCACAATGAACATCTGACTAACTAGTTAGGCTATTAACTGTTTTTGATAATCGACATTTGTATGATTTACCAGATATTGTATTTGGTAAACATTAAAATGACCAAATTATATACTCTAAAAACGCCCATAAATGCCAATAATTACCAGTTAACCTTTTCCCTCATATAAGCGTGTTTTTGAGGCCTCAAACAGTGAAAAAATGCCCTATTTAGGCCCCAAACACTGGTTTTCGTTTGAGAAATGTTGTTAAAAAAAGTGACCACTTTTTCGGCGCGGTCCCCCATCCAAATGTTACATCAGGGGGTTGCCAGAAGGGGGATGTGCAAAGAAAATTTTGGACATGTGACAGGCTAAAAATGGCCTCAGGTCGGTCTTAGGGTAACTAGTAACCGACGTTGAAAAGCCTTTTACTCTATCTCAATTCATTGAGAAGTTGCAGCACTTTGAAATCAGTTTTGATGGAAAAAAAACAATGCAAAATAGTGATTTTTGGCAATTTTGAGACGATTGAGCATGCTGTTACAGAGACTATGGTGTAGTCAACATTTGTGCCAAGTTTCATCAGTATTATAGCAGTTTGAACTTGTTACAGGAGGCTTTTCAATGAAAACGGCCATTTTTCGCAATATGCTCATGGGGTAAAAGGTTAAATGCACACCATGTCTCAGAAATCCATAATTATTAATTTCTTTAGGAAAATGTCAAACATGTGTTTGATGATGTTTTATTAATAGATTTAGAGCACGATTTCTTTTATCAGTTCTGCGAAATGTCAGAATGATCAAAGGCACATTACGACTCTTAAACGAAGAAAATTATCCATTTTCGGAAAGGTGAATTTAATAACTTCTTAATAATGGTTTTAAAGCATTTAAGATGCTTATTATCGAAAGAAAGGATTTAAAAGTGCACATTTTAGTTCACGTCAGTACAATGTGCTTATGTGAAGTAATGTGATTGCCCTGTGTCCAATGGCATCTTCTATTGTCAGCAATTTCTTGTAATGATATCTCCTACAAAACTGATTATTTGATTTTCATCGTAATGATCCTTTGGTGGCCCTAGTAACATGGTCCAGTTATACCCAGAGGCTAGGAATTTCCAGTACAATGCAATCCTATGACAATTCCAGCCATTCCTAAGATCATGGAAATACCAGGAACTACTGGGATATCCAAGTTCTTTGAAATGCCAAGGAATGACTAGAAAAAATGTTCCAAATACTGTGGGCAGGTCATTCTCAGTCATTCCTAAGATTATGAAAATACCAGGAGTTACTGGTATATCATAGGTTCTTGAAATGCCTCGGACTGACTAGAAAAATGTTCAAAATACCGTGGGCAGGTCATTCTCAGTAATTAGGATTTTCCACTACAAGTCGATCTAAGGCATTCCTGGTTTCACAGTTTTCCTAGTTATTACCAGTATTTTTCAGTCGTTCCAATTACCGCCAACCAGTAACTGAGAATTCCTCAGATTTCCTTGCATTTCTTAGGAATTATCCCAGTAAATGTTCCTGGGATTTCCCAGTAAATTCCTGGAAAATTACCAGTAACTTCTGCAAGGGAATAATGCAACAATAAGTAACTTGTGCATGCACTGTTAATGTTATTAGCTCACCAGAGCCGAAGGCTCAGGGTGAGCTATTAGTATCAAAGGGGGATGCTCAGGCGTCCATCGTCCGTCGTCCGTCGTCATGCGTCAACAATCGTCTTCTCTGAAACTACCTAGCAGATTTACTTCAAATTTGGTTTGTAGCATCCTTGTGACAGTCACACTTGAATTTGCTCATGTCATTCCAATTGGCCCCTTTTAGGGGTCAGCAGAGCTAAAAATAGAAAAACCTTTAAACGTTTTCTTCTACAGAACTAATTATTGGATGATCACCAAACTTTGTCTGTAGCATTCTTGGGTAGTCTTTTATCAAGTTTGCTCATATTAATTTAATTGGCCCCTTTTAGGGGTCTCTAGGGCTAAAAATAGAAAAACATTTAAACATCTTCTTCTACAGAACTAATGGATGGATGATCACCAAACATTGTCTGTAGCATTCTTGGGTAGTCTTTTATCAAGTTTGCTCATATGAATTTGATTGGCCCCTTTTAGGGGCTACTAAAGCTAAAAATAGAAATACCTTTAAATGTCTTTTTCTACAGAACTAATGGATGGATGATCACCAAACTTTGTCTGAAGCATTGTTGGGTAGTCTTCTATCAGTTTTGCTCATATTATTTTGATTGGCCCCTTTTAGGGGCCGCTTAAATTAAAAACAGATATACATTAAAACGTCTATTGCTACAGAACTAATTGATGGATGATCACCAAACTTTGTCTGTAGCATTATTGGATAGTCTTTTATTAAGTTTGCTCATATTAATTTGATTAGCCCCTTTTTGGGGCTGCTAAAATTAAAAATAGAAATACGTTTAAACATCTTTTCCTACAGAACTAATTAATAGATGATCACCAAACTTTGTCTGTAGCATTTTTGGGTAATCTTTTATCAATTTTGCTCTTATTAATTTGGTTGGTCCCTTTAAGGGGCCGCTAAAGCTAAAAATAGAAAAAACCTTTAAACATCTTCTACTTCAGAACAAATTGATGGATGGTCACCAAATTTGTCTGTAGCATTCTTGGGTACTCTTTTATCAAGTTTGCTTATATTAATTTGATTAGCCCCTTATAGGGGCCACTAAAGCTTAAATCGAAAAAGCCTTCGAAAATCATTTCCTACTGAAATAATTGATAGATGATCACCAAACTTTGTAGCATTCTTAGGTAGTCTTTTATCAAGTTTGCTCATATTAATTTGATTAGCCCCGTTTACGCTAAAGCTTAAATGCCCCAGGTCATGGCATTTCTTCAAATTATTGTTTAAACATTCTATGCTCAAATTTAATATTAGAATATATTGACATTCCAACACTGAAAAGCAGTTGTTTCTGGTGAGCAACTCAGGGCCATCATGGCCCTCTTGTTTACCTGTATTTTCAGGTGTTTTTGCCCGACGATCCTCCTTATGTGTGGATGACAGCAAAAATGTGGTTCAACAATGCAGATGCCAATGTTCATCAATCACTCACTCATTTAGGTAAGTCATCAGCTCTGCTTGGTAATAAGATCTGCTAAAATTAATGTTGTTGTTAACACTGGACCTGCTGAAGTTTTAGAACAGATTTGTCAAGCTTCCATATTTGGACTATGAGGATCAAACTTTAAATTTAGTCATTCAACAGCATAGCTGTTCACTTTTGGGTCTGCATAGTATTTCAAGCCTCCAACAACAGACTGAAAGGGTGAGGGGGCGGGCATATAGATTTGCCCTTGCCAATCTGTCAAACTGTCTGTCCATACACTGACAAAATACATATTGTTGTATTTGGGGGTATTTGTGTTATATAGACACATTTCTGGCTATGATGATATTTGAGTGGGTTTTTTTGTTGTCTAAATTGACCAATGAGATACTTATCTTTACTGATTTTGAATTAGTTCTTTAATTTTAGCTTTACTATGTTAAGAAAAGTAGGACATTTCTTACTTATCATAACAATTCTATGTCACAGTTCTTGTTTGAATATATCTTATGTCATGTGGTCATTCAACAAAAGAAAAGAATTTACTGGATTTACCCATGTGTCACCAGTGTAGGCCGTACTCAGCCAACCATGGCATTTGGTGTAATTCTATTATGATCTGTACTGCTCACTATCCAGTCAGTACTGATGTTGGCATTGTCCCTAAAAATGATAACTGGTTCTCTCCATATTGAAAGATAGACAAGTTCTTTTAACATATTTAGGGTCACTATGGTATAGATTAAATAAAATGTATTGACTGTCTGGGCACAGAGAGCTATGTTATTGTAAATACTGATATTTTACCTGCATGTGTGAACTGTAAGTGCAATAAGATAAAAGGTTTATTCATATTTCATGCATTTATTTCATGGCAAACTCTACTGTAGACATCTTAAAAGCTTTATAAGTATGAACAGGTCATTTGTTAATGTAGACTGAGATACTTGTTAGCCCATACCTAATAATATATTGAAGGTTTCACACAGATAAGAAAATAAACATTCAAGAATTTAGGTCAATGGAAGTTAAAATGCTACACTTTCAAGACCACATATATATATATGGAAAATCTTATTCTTAGAATTTATCTAAACATTCCAGTACTTTAAAATATGGTTACTGAAACATTTAAAGAGAAAAAAAATAGGGGTGGGGGAATCTTGTTTTTTGAGTTACCTACCATTGAACTTTTTCATAGCTTAAGTGTAATCTTATTGTAAATGTTTTTTTTGGTAACACTATTGAATATTACGTTCATTCTGTATTTCAGGGTTCACCCATTTATTGATGGAGGGTGTCACAGTTGTCACTCATAGAAATCTCTCACAATCTCATCCTCTGTTCAAACTTCTAGCACCTCATTTCCTCTACCTAATAGCCATCAATACGTAAGTATATTAATGTACTGATATCTTATATATGTGATCTGTTTTGATTGCTCTTTACCTGACTGTGCGTTTTAAAAAATCTTGGCATTTTAAGACTTTTGATTCTTTTATGTAAGTAAGCTATCTCAGGTAGTTTACACAAATGCTGGTAGAACTGCTTTTGTTCCTATATGTGCATCAAATAAATTGCCTGCCAGTAAAGCTAGCAAGTTTACATGTGATTATTACTATGTGGGTTATTATGACTTGAAACTCAACCAACAAGAAATTACTTTTTTTGATGCTCCTGAATCTCGATGGATAGTGCGAAACGGACGTAACTCCTTCATTATGTAATATGAGTTACAGCTGTTTTGCACCAAACTCTTGAATTCTCTTGTGCTTTCTGTGAATTTAGATATATACATGTATATATACATGCACTTAATTTATTTTAACAGTCAAATCCTATGTTTTGGCAATGACGAGAATAATGGCCAATTAAAGTAAATTAATTGGCACACAAATTCAAACTCATCAGTTTTATGGAAAATGTTTGAAATATCTAGTCCCAAGGAGTCTTTTTCTATCTATGAAAGTAATATTTTGTGTATAAATTATTATTTTGCTCAATAAATTGAATATGATAAACATACTAACAGATTATAAAATGATAAGGTGCCAGTTCTATTATTTATAATATGAAATTCATATTGTTTAATGTGTACAGGTTGATAACTGAGCCTTTGCCTATAACCATTTCACTGCTAAAAAAGTGGAGTAATCTTGCATTAAGTAAATTTAGTGTGTAACTTTTATTAGTCAGTGTTAATTTACTCTGTCTGGTGCGGCACAGTCACATTACAGACTTAATTAAATAAATTTTCTCACTACAAATATTAAGCAATTAAGTATTTGAGCGCTAGCATGATATGATGAGTATTCAAATAAATCAGTGCCCATTAAATTAATGTAATGTAGCAACAATTTTGAAGCAATTTATGTACATGTATAATGAAGGCTTTGTTTTTTTACAGACGAGGTTTAGAGTTACTTGTGTCACCAAATGGCTGGGTAGATAAAACTATGAATATTGGGATCAAAGGAATGTTTGAGCTTATCAGACGAGGGTATGTTAATAGCTTGCTAGAGATATTTTGTTGTCTATTTCGATACGATGTGAAATAATGTTTCATATGGCTTACCAAAGGTTTCTTGCTTTACAAGGTGGTCTAAACTTGTCACAGTTGACAAATGGTTTTGATTAAAGTGGTATGCAAGTGATTTATTGTTAAAGCTGATGAAATCTTAAAATTTAGGCTTCTAATGAATGTTAATTGATTGTGTGAATACATGTTATTTTTTAATTAATATTGTCAAGTAAATAAATAAAACATTTGTTACAGTTCACTGACTAATTTTTGTAATTTATTGTAAATTATTTTCATAAATTATTGTAAATTTAAAAGACATTCTTTTTTTTGTAATTCTGTCAAAGTATGCTTATTTATAGATTATTATTACATTTAATTGGATGACACTTTCTTTTGTAGGCTTAATTCTTGGCGAATGGATGTTGAAGGAACTTTGCCAGAGGATCTTAAAAAACGAGGGGTTAGTATAAGTGACATTTAATCATTTTTTACTGTCAAATTTAGTTGAATTGGTTTTATATTGGTTTTATATTCCAAAAGATTAACTTTTTAGCGTTGCACTTGTCCGTCCGTCCGTCCATCCGTCCGTCACACCGTACGTACGTCCGTCCGTCCGTCTGTCGGTACGTCCCGAAATCTTGTGAACGCAACTCCTCTTAAACCGGATGGCAGATTTTGCTTAAACTTTCAGGGATGAACAACCTTAATGTGTAGATGGTAGTAAAGGAAGGAATTTTCACTGCGACCAAATTTAATAGAATTATGGCCCTTTGTTGATTTTTCACAATATACTATGTAGAAATTTTGTGAACGCAACTCCTCTTAAACCAGATGGCAGATTTTGCTTAAACTTCTAGGGATGAACAACCTTAATGTGTAGATGGTAGTAAAGGAAGGAATTTTTGCTGCGACCAAATTTAACAGAATTATGGCCCTTTGTTTATTTTTTCACAATATACCATTTAGAAATTTTGTGAACGCAACTCCTCTTAAACCGGATGGCAGATTTTGCTTAAACTTCTAGGGATGAACAACCTTAATGTGTAAATGGTAGTAAAGGAAGGAATTTTTGCTGCGACCAAATTTAACAGAATTATGGCCCTTAGTTGATTTTTTCACTATATACCATATAGAAATTTTGTGAACGCAACTCCTCTTAAACCGGATGGTAGATTTTGCTTAAACTAACAGGGATGAACAACCTTAATGTGTAGATGGTAGTAAAGGAAGGAATTTTTGCTGCAACCAAATTTAACAGAATTATGGCCCTTTGTTGATTTTTTCACTATATACCATATATATGTTGTCAGTGGGGGCATCCGTGTCCTTTGGACACAGTTCTAGTTATGACTGACAGACCAATAATTGATATTAAAAAATGAAACAATACAAATACAAAACAACAACAACCTTAACCTAATAATTTAACATGAGTGATACGTTCTGATCGAAATGTATAGAAATTCCCGTTGGTGAACAGTAATGGTGTCATATGTGAAATCTTGTTCGGCTGCAAGACTGATACCTTAACCATTAGGTATATACTTTTAGTAATGAGATATCATGATTAAATACTGGAAGCTAGAGAGTGCAGACTATATACATTTGTGCTGATAGCTTAATTGCATTATTTATATTTTATTATTATTGTATTGAATATAGTTTTAGTCTTGCCATTCATTGCTTAAATTATACAATACAAATTTCAATTTCCAGCTTCTACATCATTCAGTGTTGCCGGGTTACCATTTCCGTGACGATGCACTCTTATTATACAATGCCATTAACTCTTATGTGAAGAAATATGTAGACTTATACTATGGTAAGGGCAATAAATATAGAATGTCATGAAACGTGTCATGTGATCTGAGATTTTGTAAATTGTTTAAAAAAATGCCAGAATGAATGGATTTTGCATGCTTGTTCTTTAGTAAAGTTTATTTATATTTTATGTCATTTTGACAATGAATGTGATGTTCTTTTTTTAGCTTCCAGACAACTGTTTCCTATTTTACTTTCAAATGTTGCAAATAATTGTCCCTAAAAGTCAAATGGTATGGACGGTCCTTGTTGTTATCAATTCTTACATTTTTCTATGATTTATTACAGATACTGTAGATAAGATCACTGGTGACTGGGAGTTACAAGGCTGGGGAGCTGAGCTAGTTAAGGAAAGAGAAAAAGGTGGCTGCGGAATTCTGGTAGGTCAATGGACATTTACTCTCTAGCTGTTTTTCAGAACAAAAAAAAAACAATTCTGATGTGTCAGTGTGGTTTTAAACTGTAATAGCAATGGTTGTTAATTTATGTTTTAAGATTAACTGCGGCTACTATTACTGTATTACTGCCTGTGTATCGACTTTGTAAAGATTTTGCAACTATAACTTTGTATCTCATTTTCCATTTCATATTCAATAAATTTCATTTGAACTCCACAAGTTATCTGGGTCATTATCATAAGTCACTGACCAAGGCCCATAAAACTGTCCAAAATTGTTACAGAAACATACCTCTCTTGAATGACTTTTTATTTTTATTTCTTGTAGTTGCAAGTTCTATTAAACACTAGAATTATTGTGTCTTTTTGGTCATAATTACAGGTTATGACAAAATGGTCTTAAAACGAAGGTCAATACAAAAGTCGTCTTTATAATAATTTTTATATATTTACAGGGTATTCCAGGAAATGGCAACTTCTCATCAAAGGACCAGCTGTACACAGTTCTTACGTCAATCATATTTACATGCAGTGTGTCACACGCCTCAACAAACTTCCCACAATATGACGAGTACGCATTCCCGCCAAACTACCCAGCATTATTGACAGGAACGCCCCCAAAAGATAAGGTTAGCCTAACTTTACAATTATGTGTTACAGACATTGGAACATATTTTTCATTTGCAATTTGATTTTTTTTCAAACACAAAGTGAGAAAAAAAAAGAAATAAGAAACA
>NW_026851600.1:0-52983 GCF_026571515.1 Ruditapes philippinarum
ATACATCAACATATCTTGAAATGTTGTCTGTTTGTATCGGTTCATTTTGTAAAAATGGCTAAATTAAAACGCAGAATTTAAAACATCAATGCGAGAATGATGCCACCGCAGAAATAAGATACGCAGAAATTTAAAACCCCTTATTTTAACCAAAATCGCAGAATTTTAAGCCCGCAGAAAAAAGTACTTATACGGTAACAACAATACCTTAAGCAAAGTGTAACGCGATGAGACGTAATGACGCTACTTGTAAATTTCATGGAAAATGTAAACAATTAATATTAACTTTATTTAAATTCCTAGAAACGTTAAAAAAAATGGAATCTGATAACCAATATCTGAATGCAAATAAAACTACCACTTCTTGTATGTTACAAGGAAACAACTTTTAAGCGGGTTCAATCTACATTTAAAAAACACAGTAAATGTTGTGTTTTTCAACTCTTCAGTGTATCAAATATCAATATGTTTTTATGACTTCTATGTTTAAAATACATATTAAGCTCATCTTTATCTTATAATGTTATCAGGAAGAACCCGGTGGCAGTATAATTTAAAAGTGATTCGTGTTTTAAAATGCGCTGAAATGATTTCTTTCATAATTTTTATATGGACTATGTTTATTCAAGGTAATTAGATTGACACAAATGTAATTATCTTGTAATTACAGTTTAACTAAAAACTAACAGGTATTAATTGAAAAAAACAGAAACATTTGTAACTTGACCTATACTCTATACTAAATTTATACTTCATATGTTTGAATTAAATAAAATATCATTATCATTTTTCTTTAATAATTTACTTAAATCTGATTATATCAAATAACCTTGAAATGTTGGAATTTTTTTTATTTTAAATTTTATGTATAATCAAATAGAACTAATTAATACGGTTACTTAATACAATAGTGGTGACGTTCTAATTGTTTCTGCTCGTCTTGCTGGACGTTACGTGGGATTACATTCCGTAAATGGCTCTCTCTTTCTCTAGTTGATATTTGTTACAGTAGTGTCTGTTACAAATTATTCGTTTATCTTGAAATCTAGGTATCATAGTTTTATTTATATCGCCTATTTGCCATATCTGCTTTAACAATTTAACGGGTTTCTAAAACGTGAAAGTTAACACTTTACCAGAGTTTACCAGAATGGACAATGGATGAGTGTATTAACCGATTTGAAGAATTTTTAAATTTGAAATAGACTTACAAGTTGCATCGAGAAATTGCGAATACGTAATTTGTCGTTATAGCAGTTGTGAAATAAACGTTTTTTTATCAAGTATACAAATTATTACATGTATTAACTGTTTTGTCTGGTCCAGTGAGATCTCGTACTAAGAGCTTAGCGAAAAACGGGCATAAAATTCTAGAAATTTTAACCGTAAGATTTTGCCAGATCATTTTAATATAAAAAAGTTTTACTTTATGTATAAAGTTGCTTAGCAATCAATAAATAGTTCATATTTATTTAAGTAATATGTTTTAAGGCAGTATAATCACTTCCGTCGACGTACGTACGTAAATTTATATCTTGTTTTTCATATGTGCTCATTTTAATCTTATCTAAGTTGGTTAAGATACTGCATTAGACACTTACTTTCTCCTTTTTATACGCAGTTAAAACTATACAGAAAATGACTTTAATATCTTTATTACAACTGAATTATTTTGTTTTGTGCAACAAAAGTTTTTACGTAGTAGGCCCTTAACGGGAAATTTTCGCATATTTTACATAGACATGAATAGAAAATTGATACCTAAACAATATGCCAAGGATCACATGCTTTGGATATATTTTTTCTTTGTAAGTGTATACCCTTCCTGGTGATTCTATGAGATAAATTTGTTCTTTAGTTGCTTACGGGAATATCTTCGTTTTATGTCCATTTTATTTCAATTTACACACATTTATTTCATATAAAACTATCTAGATAAACACATGAATGTTTCCGAGGGATCACTTAGTTTCCAGAATTTACTACAAACTACAACGAAGCATGATATATTAAAGAAAGCGATATAAATGAGGTATGTTGGAGTATACCATTTTAGATTTGTTTTTCAAAGTTCAAACTATAACCTTCTGAAGGATATACAGTGCCTGATACCGGATATAATCCCACCTGGTATTTTTATAAGTTGTCTCACCTCCATACTGTTTTACTGTTTGATTTATTGTTTATCCTAAACAAGTACAGTGGGAGCGTCTGTCTCATATTCATTCCTTCACATTTTTACATTTAAATGTCCATGCGTTTTGCATTTATTTCAACATCATGATAGTTTACTCATGGATATTTTGATATCACAACTTTATTGTATACCGTCGATCTTATGCATACAATCAAACCTAAACCGATGCCTTTATATGAACACTATGCATCACAACAGTTTGTCCGGGGGGGGGGGGGGGGTGGCGGCGTCCTGTGAACGTTGCCTTTGCCTTGTTGATCTTTATTGTTGTTATTTCCTATTTCACAAACCATTCCATAAAACCCCTTTGCTTACACTTAAAAACTTCAATTGGAAGTAACACGTGCCGAGAGGTTTACAATTTTCTTTTGAACATTTTGGAATTCGATGAAATATTTTATCCTCATTTTACCCATTTTCAGTATATATAAATGTTTGAATAAAAATAACAAAAAAACAAACAACAAACAACAAGAAAACAACAACACATTTTACAGCAGGAAAACATTTAAAAAATAGAAAATACAGAATCCCTAAAGAAAACCCAACAGGTCAAAATTGAAAATGTTGCAGGCTCGGTTGGATTGAGCCTGTTAATGGACGGTACTGTCAAGTGCAAACTATCGTCCACGCCCCCTAGCACCGGCTTAAGCAGAATTCAACATATTATCAGGTGTGGCTGGCCTTATTTCAGTCAAGACCCTTTACAAAAAGGAAATGGAAAATGTTCTTATGTATTCCTGCACAGGAGTGCTAAAACGTCGAAAAGTAACATTTTGTTCCTGTCAGAGGCGGAAGTAAGGCTGAAAGGCTGGACTGGATGTTCGTTTATCCTATTTTTCATACCTTTATGTGTATGTGCTTTTCTGGTCAGATATTAGTGTTCTTGTGAATTTTTGAAAGGTCTTTATAAAGATTTCTTTCCAGAGTTAAAACCACTCAGCAAAAAAGAATCTATGTAAATCTTTGTAAAACGGTTTGTGGAATATTTTCATGTAAAATAAATAAGGCAGATGTCATCTGTTTTTGTAATGAAATAGAG
Source organism: Ruditapes philippinarum (assembly GCF_026571515.1). Taxonomy (NCBI): domain Eukaryota; kingdom Metazoa; phylum Mollusca; class Bivalvia; order Venerida; family Veneridae; genus Ruditapes; species Ruditapes philippinarum. The sequence goes on from NW_026851600.1 coordinate 3,240, forward strand.
AAAATAAGAATCCCTAAAGAAAGGCCAACACAACATAATGGAAAATGTTGCAGCCTCGGTTTGATTGAGCCTGTTCATGGACGGTACTGTAAAGTGCAAACTACCGTCCACGCCCCCTAGCACCGGCTTAAGCAGAATTCAACATTTAAACATGAAATGGTAAATTTTTGAATCAAGAAACATTCGCAGATGTGTTCATACGGATATAATATCTTTTCCTGCATAGATTTTTACTAAAATAGGCATTGTCTGATTTCTGTATATAGCAAATTAGTCAATTGTTCATTTTAATAAGTTTTCAGTCAGCTATAAGACGTAATAAAAGGAATAGCCAAAACTTATTTTCACTTCTAATGCCAGATTAAAAATCTGGAAACAAAGTGATCCCTCGGAAGCATTAATCACAACAAAAATACAAGAGAATTGCACACTCGGTTTGATTGAGTCTGTACATGAAGGATAATGAATATGTGCAACATCCCTCACGCCCCCCCTAGCACCGGCTTGAGCGGTACTCAATTCTCAACACTTAATAGTGCTGGCATCAATGATCCCGAAGGACCAGAAAAATATAACAATACTGAAGTGAAGTACGGGGCAACTTTTTACGGCTGCCACACAGCACTTGACACCTGCTGTTGTGAAGTATAAAAATCTGGAAATAAAGTGATCCCTCGGAAGCATTAATCACAACAAAATTACAAGAGAATTGCAGACTCAGTTTAGTCGAGATATTAAATTTACCCCAATTGATGCTACAATATACAAGCTGTTAATGTACGAAAGATTTACTGTAATCGACAAAATTGTTCACACTAAATAGTAAGGATTGTATTTTTTGTGATTGTTTCAAGACTATCATAAAGTTTAATAATGTTAGATTTAAGATGACTTTGAAACATTACCACACATAAAGTGAGAGTGCAGTTTATCGAAATACATAAATATATGCACAACACATAATGTGTTTTTGGTGGATGTGATTTTTAAATTTTGGAATATAAAAGCAACATTCGTCAATTATCTCATCATTTTCTTCAATATAAATCGGTGGAAACGTTTACTCAAGTTGTGCCTCTAAAGTATTTTGAATACCAGATTGCCAATTGTAAATAATCATGGAATATAATCCAGCGTTATCGTCGTCAATCATGTCAATTAGAATTTATTTCACGTTTAAGAATTCTGCTTTTTTATTTATTTTTCTGTCTGAAAAAATGTGTCTTTCAGATGAGATTTGAAGCTTGTTATGTTTTTAATATTTAAAAATTTGGTTTGTGCAGTACTTTTCAAAATTAAATCAAAAGAGCGTCTTGGCTGTGTAATGGCTAGTATTGCTAGTACATTCTTAATACATGCTATGCCTCATTTCAAATAATAACTTTGCTGTTTTTAGTTTACATTTTAATAGTTACATGATTTTACATAGTTGTATACAAAAATGAAGCATTCACAATTGCGCATCTTAAATTTCACAAACAAAGATGTTTAACATTTTCATATTTTCCACCGGATCCATTATTAATATCAATGTTTTAATCATCAGTTTTTCTATGACACATCAAGCATGTCATACGATTGACTTTCAACAGCACCTGGCTCGAGAATGCAATAGCCATTATTGTCTAAATGGATATTTTCTATGGCTTCTTCATTGACATAACTATTACGTTGATCAATTTGTTCATTAGCAGACCCTTGAAATTCACAATGAACGTTGCTTTCAGCAGGAAATTGGTCAGGTGTTCTTTTAGAAAACATATCTAAGGCAGACAATCTGATACACATGCTTGGAAGTTGACCCCTGAAAAAGTAATTTCGATTGCTATCACAAGTGTTGAATGTCTTAATGGAATTATTTATTGCTAAAATGTATTATAAATGTAGTCATAAAGGAACGCGCTACTTTTAAATTACTCTAAATAACAAACAAAAAAACAAAAAAAAAAACACCCTAATTACTAGTCTATATATAAATGGAAGGTGAAAATGACTTATAATTAGTTTTAAATTCAACTAAATCAGAAAACAAAAAGTACTTTACCGTCTTTGTAACACTAAAAATACAATAACAACAACAACAGCAACTAAGATTACAGCTACAACTGATATGATGACGATAATGATAGTGACGTCAGAACCTACGTTGGAAAATAAAACAAACATTAAAAAAATTATATCAGTTTGTCATTTACCCAATTAAAAAAACTGATATAGAATGATTGTATGAAATTCTAACATTGAAAGCATTTGTATGAAAATGAATGTTTATGTTATATTTCTGGAAAAAAATATATCGAGGAAGAGGTTATTGGGTCATTTGAAACAGATGACATTTTAGCACAAATTGTTTACATAGACCTATAAGAAGAATTATAATTCCTGGAGATTAATTTTTTCATAAAAAATCTTTACTAATTATAATGTGAGTATTATCGACGGGAGGTGTGAAATGATTTGATGTAACAGAAGCAAATGTTGTTTGTGTTGCATTTCTTGAGGTAAAAGTTGTGAGAACATTTGGTTCCGTCAATTTACCTGCAATAAATAAAAACTTTATTTTATAATATGATTAAAATGCATTTGAAGACTTAAACTATCTAAAAGACAGTATTTTACGATCGCATATGACTATTTAGTTTGTAATGGTGTTTTTGTTTGAGATAGTTTTGGTTTGATTTTCTGTTACATCAATTGTTTTTACAGTGACTTTCCTTTTTTACTGGTTAGGGAATACTTCTGGTCCCCGTTTTATCTATTTCAGGTAAAACTAGAACCTTGATAGAACTTCCGTTCGGAAGCTTATTTGATACATTCCTCACATAAAAAAATCTTAAGTCCCTTGAAAGATTCTAACCAGGAGCTCATATGGGCAAATGATTTAAGATCGGCCGGACAGCATCCAATGACCAGTGTATGACGAAGATGAATAGTTTATTAAATGACATATTAAATTATGTTTTGATATATAGTACTCCAGTGTTTATATAAGTGCCATTAAGTTATTATAGCTTGTTTAGAATAGCTGTCATTTTTAGAAATCGTAAGTACCGTATAATATAAAATATCACAATGTCATATAACTTTAAATAAAAGTAAAGTTTGCACATTTGACAGTGAACAGTTTCCGACGATGAAAATCTTATTCACTCAAAATGTTGCAAAGAATTTCTTTGAACACATTAAGTAAATAAACTGGAACTCTCTGTACATATTGATAATCAACAAGAAAGAGCAATGTTAACGATACACAGACCCCGAAACTTCCAGTCAATAAGTAGAAAATTACAATTAAAAAAAACTTCATTTCCGGCAGTGTAATTGATATGGTTCAATGCCTTTACACTTCACCTAAAACGATTGTTAGAATTATTGAATGTAAACCAAAACAAAATATAAAATTGATAAAAAACACTGATGTTTAGCTTTGGCATTCATGTAAATAAATAAAACTTACGAGTTTGAAGAAGGTACCATTTACTGTTGGCACTGTTATTTGTAAAATACATATTTGTAATATTTCCACTTTTCTTAATGAATCCGTACTTTTCACTTCCATCTATACTTATTACATTTGAAGTTTCTGGAAAACAAGATATTGACATTATATTTTGTCATAAAACATGTTTTATTATTTCCTTTTATATATGTTCACACAAATATACATTGTTAACTTAGTTACATGTAGTGACGTTTTGCATTTGTATTTTGCACCAAAATGTGGGTGTTTTATATCTATTTTCGTTTGTTTGTGTCAGTCCCCTTGTTTAACATCGATTGCTTAGTTATGATTATATTCCTTCACACTTGATATGTCGTAGCCTCTTTCATCCGGTCCAATAATATCTTTAAACTATAAAACTAATTAAAGACGTATTTGTATCCAAACAAAATTACATGTTACTTTAATAATATTCTGTTTTCTTTTTCGGATCAAAATTTATCACTGATGTATTATACTATTTGTTTAATGCCATCTTTGGCCAGTTGAGCAAACTCTATTTCAGTTAATCAATGAATAACCTGACGATTGAGAGTTTTATTGTTATACAAATGTATTTGTATCGTCAAAAAGATTATTACCTCACCATGATATTTATATATAACATCACTGCGTATAACATTTGTCCATGAAAGACCAACATTCTCATCTACCGTTGAACTCAACTTGTCGTTATAGGTGATTGGAAGGCAGTTATGTTCAAAACAAGTTTTAACATAATGCCTCCATGCACTGAGAGGCAAATTCTGAAATTCAGCATGTTGATTCGAATCTGAAAAACAATTTAAGCAAAACGTACTTAAAATCATACAGTTTGAATGAAAACAATTCAAAATGTATTGATCTTTTTCTGGGACGTGTTCTAATTGAATAAAAAAAAAACAAGCAATAACAAAACAAACAAAAACAACAATATAAACCAAAGAAACAAAAAAGAAACCAATTAAAAAAAAGAAAGAAACATACCAAGATGAAAATTCAAAAGATCTTAAAACCAGTTTAAGATAAAGTTAGAATACACAAAGAGACAGTGTAGAAAATATTGCTTACTTTTTGTACATAAAAACTGATAGGAATTGATGCAAGCACTCCACTGGTATTCTATCGTCGATTTTCTCTCAAATGAAAGACATTTGCCACCAATTTGTCCGTTATGGTTTGTAACATTTATATCTAAAACAGAAATGTTGATAAATGTCTCTTTTCAATTATAAGTTGAAATTATATCGAATTGCATGTAAATATTAAGAAAAACTCACAATTAAAGCATTAACTATAAGAATTGTATAATTCAGTGATTTTTTTTTTAATTTTATATATATATTTTTTTGTTTTCATTAATACATTTTATGAAGCTTGTTTATCTGTAACTTAGTCGTCAGGTATGTTAATAAACTTATTTGCGTAGGTGATTTGCTATTCAAAGAATGTAACAGTCGATAGCATGTGTAAAAAGCAAAATAAAAATTTAAAAAAATCGCAATGAAACCATATTTTAACTGATGTTTCGCAACCTGTCGCTATATAGTAAAATATTGTGACGGGGCTGATATTCAGGTACCATACACCGGATTAAATAGTATTTTGAGTCAAACAAAATTGAAGAAATTTACCAAGGATAGAAAATGAAATCGATTTCTCAGCTCGCGTGACACTTATTTGATCTGAGTCCCTAAAAACATGTCAGATATGAAAAACATACAAATATCCACACAAAAAAATGAATACAGTTTTGTAATCGAATCACCATTGCTGAAAAACAAATTGTTTCCCGAATAAAAAAATCAAGTTTTGTTTTAAGTGACATCCGAAAAAAAAATTGACAGCCTTCCAAAGTACCCAAATACATTTTATAAACGGATAGACACAGTGTTAACCTCCACAGAGAAGATAAATTCACACGCCCGCCCAAATTTTCTTTCCCCAGTTATTTTCTCCGGTTAGTTTTGACTCAAAACTTCATCCGGTGTACGTCACATACCGTGTTTTTAATGACATTGATACTACGTCATTAACGGCGTAGAAATGTAGAAACGTGGTAATAAAATTTATGTACAGATGTAAAGATGAAAGAAAGCAATTTACAAAGTAGTCACTTATGCATTGAAATCTATCAATGTCTTATTCTTATTCTTAGTTTCCTTATTTCTAATTTTCTTTTCTTTCTTAAATGATATTTTTTGGAGTGTTAACAAACAAAGAATCAATGAATAACTGGACCTATTACAACTTGCCAACGTATTGCAATTACGTATTAACTTCTACTGAATTATAAAAGAAATTCACCGGTTTAGGTACTTAGTTGACAAGATATTAAATTTTGCTTTGATTTATGCAAACCTTAATATGAAATTTGAAAGTACCTGTTTTTATCCTTACGTATATTGACATATAGTCATCAGCTTTATGTACTCCACCTTTTACAAAAATACCATCTGGCGAAATATCACATGCTGGCCGATTTATGTTTTTACTAGGCCTTTCTTGCATACAAAAGCACTTCAATTATGAAAAAGATCGAAACAACGTTCAGATAAGGCATTCTCAGTTATTACATTCAGCATATTAAACAAGTTATATATTCAAGTTACATATGTTTTGATTAAGTAAGCTTTAATGATTAGAAATAAACTGTTTTATGATCAACTATTGCAATAATCAAGATCACTTAAGGTATTTAATGGTTGCTATACTGTTAACCTATACATTGATTTCTGTATTTTGTGATTACCTTGCCTCCGTTTAAACCAATATAATTCTGATTGTATTTTTTGCACACTGAAAAGCAAATGCCTGGGTTGTTGTTCGCCCGAGAAAACAAAGCTTTTGGATTCTCATTCTTGATCAACAAACATCCTGAAATACCAGTATATAACAGGTAATGCAGGAATTTCAATTCAATTGTTAGGTTTGGATTGCCGTAGTTATTTCATAAAAAATTCAGAGCAACTTCACTAGATAAAAAATATAATTGCAAGCTCTACCAAAATATGTCGTAGAGATGTTCGTGACCGAGTAGTTAAGGTTGTTGACTTCAAACCAGATGTCCCTTGTGGGATCAAATTCCGACAGGGACATTGGATTCTTTCATATGAGTAAGCCATTCAGCTAGTTAACGGCCGAACTAGTGGTGTTCTACTCTGGTGCCTGTTCTTGCCCCTGATGGACACATAAGGTCTACTTACACCAGTAGATATATGACCTAAAATTAGTTTACATTTTGCAATAAATCCTTTCAAATTATAATTTATTTCGAATTTGTACAATTTCTTACCAATGTACGCAAACGCTGTTTCCTTCGAATAATAACCAACCCAGGCTTCTTCATTTTTCAAGTTATTTAAATTGTCTACAGTAACCAATGAGCTCATAATATTTATGTTAGGAGTTGCAAAGTTGCCTCTACTCTTTGCACCATGCCATGTAAACTTTTGGTTCGAGAGGACATAATTACCCGAGACTGTAAAATATAAATAATTCAGGTTTATCATTAAACACTATAAAACATAATAGTTAAACTATTTTTATAATAGTCTTCTGGAAAAACATTTAAAATACATTTCAATTTGAGTTTTATGATTCCCTCAAGGCCATATCCTTAAATATGAAGATTCAAATTAAGGACCTGATTTCAATTCATTTATGATTTTTTGTCTAGATGGAAAGATGCAATGTAAGATTCCTAGCCTCGTAAGAAGGTTTAGAAATGTGTATTAGTATAGCATGGAATAGAGAAACAATAAGTTGCTTGAAATTTCGAATTGTAAACAAGTATATTACAATACGTATAATTCTTATTGATAAAATTATGCACACATTATCCTTTTAAACACTAAATATCGAGTACCGAAACTTCAAACTTACGTTACAAGATAATAGTCGGCACTGACAACGTTAATCGTTTAACAAATATTTTGCAACATAGAAAAATTATAACCTAATTTATTTCTTACAATTAAATCAAATAACTGCATCTAGGCTAAGAAACTGATTTCATTTTACAGCTTAACACGCTGGAGTGTTTTTTTTTTCTTCTTCTTTTTTTAATTTTAAATTAAAAACCCAAACAACAACAACAATACACACAGAAACCAGAAACAAACAAAAGCCCGATATTATCACAAAATTAAAGATTTTTAATCAATGCGATGTTTTTATTGTACATCAAATGAAATCTTATCTAATTAAATATCCTTATCGAATAAAAACAAAACTGTAAAATTATGTTTCCTCAAAAACCAAAGGTTGATTGTAAAAAAACATGTATTTTGTTATTAAGCACACGAGAAATGCGCCATGAAAAAGTATTGATATATGAAGTACATTTTAACCATTTATCAAGAATTTCGTGCATGTGTCTTTCGATCAAAAGGATATACAGTAACATATTAAATTATCACCAGAAATATCCAACATAAACCGACGTTGAAAGACATTTGAACCTCTTTAGACCTAGGTCCTTTCCGTTTTAATTCAAAATAAACAACATTTAAAGTGATTTATAGTTTAGGTACAGTGAGTCAAGGGGATTTACGTATAACATACAATTTTTTTTATCTACATGCAGCTTTAAAAAATAGTTATATTACTAGGTATTTAAAAACTGTTGAGTAACACTAAAATGACCAAGCTATTCGCGATGAATATCCACTATCACTACTTTCGTCATAAGTTATCACAAATTTAATAATTGTTTGACTGAAATCAAATGCAAATGCATATTACATAATCTTATTTAAGGTTGAAGTCATTTATTAAAAATATATATGAAAAATAGCGGAAGTAGAATAAAAAAGTTGCAATTTTCGACTTAACGTCTTTAAAAAGATATCTTGATTGCTCGGAATATCAAGTAGATGTGGATATCATATGGAATCTTATCCAATAAAAAATTATCCTTTACGAATGTTAAAAAAACGGTAAAATTATGTTGTTTCAAAACTCAAATGATCGATTTTCGATAAAAATGTAATAAAGCATGTTTTTTTGTTATTTAACACGAGAAATGCGTCTTGAACAAAATATTGATATTTGAAGTATATTTTAACCATGTATCAATTATTGTGTGCATGTGCCTTCGGTCAAAAGGACATACAACAACATATTTATTTAATACAAGAATTATTGTTTTGCTTTTTCAAATATCAAAAGTGCAGGCGGCAGAGAAATATCTATATATACTATACAACGATTTAATATGCTAACGAAACCAGATGTTTTTGATATTTTTTGTCTCACATTATGACAAAATAAATAATGCTCTGTGCACACATTATTCCAAACCTTTGTCATAATCAGACCAAAAAAGTGGGACGCTCTATCACGAAACAAGTTATTCGGAGCTTGAACAACAACAACAGCCACAACATGACTTGAAAGTAATATTGCAAAAATGTTACACATGAACTCGTATTATCCATTTCTTTGACAAAAAACTGATTTAAATATTTTCCGCAAATAATTGGATAATATGATAAAAAAAACACATATACAGCAAAAGAATTTCATTCACAAGATAGGATTAGAATTTAAAAAAATGTAAAAACTTTTCCTTTGAAGTTATTAATGCAGCGATTTGTTGACTAATAAATTAAAGTATTTTAATTCTTAAAAATAAGGTACTGCGTATATAGATGTAGAAAACATGTAAAATGAATACGCTGAAGAAAAATGAAAGTGTTTGGCACCAATAAAGAACAAAAAATACTATCTATATGCAGGATTGGTTAAAAGCCAAACAGATAACAACGATCAACAAAGTAGGTGGAAATAAAAATGATGAGTCTCTTTAAATGAAAAGAAATCCTTTTTATGGATAAAGTTATAGGCAGGGTCATTATCTTAGGAATGTGAAAGCATAAGTATCCTTCTATTTGTGTAGTTACACCGGCATTTTAAAATACAGGTAAAGTCAGTCTACATTTTCATACGGCGTATTTGTGTTGAATATATATTTTTATTTGTTTACAAGATAAATGATTTGTAAAATGCGGACATTCTTACGAGGGGATTCTTCACTGAGCATCTTAATAAACATACATCTTTCCGAAACTATGCATTTCAAATGTGTGGGTTTTTGGCATGACTTTCTTTCAAGTTTAACAGTTATATAGTTCAACAAATAACAATTTATAAAAATATGTATTTATTGTTAACAACAATATCTTAAGCAAAGTGTAACGCGATGAGACGTAATGACGCTACTTGTTAATTTCATGGAAAATGTAAACAATTATTAAGATTTCAATGACTTTATTTAAATTCCTAGAAACGTTCAAAAATTGGAAACTAATTAATAATATCTGAATGCAAATAAAACTTCACTTCTTGTTTGTTACAAAACAAAAAAACTTTTAAAATAATAAGCGGGTTCAAGCTACATTTTAAAAACAAAGTCAGTTGTGTGTTTCAACTCTTCAATTTATCAAATATCAATATGTATCTATAACTTCCGTGTTTACAATTATACATATTCAGATTATCTTTCTCTTATCGTGTGACCAGGAAGAACCCGGTTGCTGTATAATTGAGTTGTGTTTTAAAATGCCGCAGAAATGATTCTTTTTATAATTTTTATATGGACTAGCTTTCTTCAAGGTAATAAGATTTAATCAAATGTAATAATCTTGTAATTACGGTTTAACTTAAATGATTATCTTTTAAAATACTGATATTTCAATAATTTGACATATACTCTATACCAAATTTATACTTCATATTTTTGAATAAAATATAATATCATTTTCATTTTTTTCTTTAATATTTTACTTAAATCTGATTATATCTTATGAGCTTGTCATGAATTTTTCATGAAATGTTATTTCTTATTTTATATTTACATTTACATTTTTTACATTTTGTATTTAATCGACCGACTGGGAACTAAAAAGTACGGTTACTTTATTCAATAGTGGCGACGTTTTAATTGTTTCTGCTCGGTGATCTTGTCTGTCTTGATAGACGTTACTTGGGGTTATATTACGTAAATGGATCCCTCTTCATCCAGTTGATATTTTTTATCTGTTACAAGTAATCCGTATATCTTGAAATCTAGGTTTCATAGTTTTACTGATTTGCCTTTTTATCATACCTGCTTTAACAATTTAACGGGTATCTTAAAACGTGAACACTTAAATAGATAGGGAAATGGACAAAGGATGAAGTATTGATATGAAGTATTTGTACATTAGTAATAAATTTACAAGTTGCGTCGATAAATTGTGAATACGTAATTTGCCAATATAGCAGTTGTGAAATGAAAGGTTTTTTTTTTATCAATTATACAAATTAATATTTACTGTTTTGTCAGGTTCAATGAGATCTCAGACAAAGAGCTCAGCACAAAACTGTCATAAAATTCTAGAAATTTTAACCGTAAGATTTTTCCATCTCATTATAATTTTAAAAGTTTTACTTTATGTATTAAGCTGCTTAGCAATCAATAAATAGTTCATATTTATTTAAGTAATATGTTCTTTAAGGTTAATAATCACTTCCGTCGACATTCGAACTTAAATTTAAATCTTGTTTTTCATATGTGCTCATTTTAATCTTATCTAAGTTGGTAAACATACTGTATTAGACACTTAGTTCTCCATTTCATACGCAGTTAAAATTTTACAGAAAAAAATGACTTGAATAACTTTTGTACACGTGAATTACTTTGTTTTGTTCGACAAAGGTTTTAAAGTAATAGGCCGTTTAAGCAATTTTTACAGAGGCATAAAAGGAAATTGATAACTAAACAATATGCCAAGAATCATATGCTTTGATTATCATTTTTCTTTGTAAGTTTATTCCCTTTCATGGTAATTCTATGCGACGAATTTGGTCTTGAGTTGCATACGGGAAATATCTTCGTTTTATGTCCATTTTTATTTTTGAAGAAATATGCAGTATATTTGTTTACTCTTGAAGCACAGAAAAACATATTTTACAAGAACTGTTTAAAACTATGCATAATGACTAAAATTGTTGTAACAAACATAATCGAAAATAAAATAAAGTACCCTTGAATTTAAGTAATCTGTTTCTAAAAGTGTCGTAAAAGAGCAACAAACGCTTTCAGAGACAAATAACTGAAAAAGTAGGACGCTGATCCCCAAATATGTGTGTATCAATTTGTTTTTTAATCATGCTCCCCTTGAATTATGCAAAGTTTAAAAAGATTCTCATACCAGTTATTTTTTTTTTCTTCTTTTCCTTTATAAAATTTCCCATTTGAGGCCATCTTTCTTAACAGATGATTTATCATGTATGAATTTGAATGAGAACAAAGATATCTTCACATAAGAAGTACTCCGGTACTTTATATGACTAGGAAAAATAATATACATAAAATATTTTGATTTTAAATAATTGCGATAAAATAACGAGAACACAAGTACGTTCTTTTGTTGTTTAATTTGTGTTGCTTTATAACACTTAATGCATTTCACTTAATTGTTTCTTTGTTAGAGTGAGATTATGTCATAGTTAAGCCGAGCTGAATTAGTCATACATTAAGAAAAAGATTGATTTTTGAAATTTTAAACCGACCAGTAATTGATGATGAAAATAAAAATATATACAATTCAAACTGCCTAAAATATGAAAATAAAACTGCCCTACTCTTATCAATTTAACGTAACCGACATATTACGAAGAATATTAATGTTGAAAACAATTATGGCGGAAGGTAAAGTTATTTTAATTTCTACCTGTATAGTCAACAGTAACAATGTGTTTGATATAGTGTCACTTGAAGGGAAACTATCATATTTCTGCCGTGTTTTTTCTTAGTACTGGCTTATACCCCACCACAAAATGTGTGTGTGGGGGGGGCTAAAATTGATTCGCTATGTCGGTCGGTCGGCCGTCTCCATTATCGTGTCCGCTCAATAAAACCTATACCAATTGAAGGAGTTTCTTCAAACTTGGCTCAAATGTTCACCTTAACAAGAGGATGTGCAGAACCCATGTTGCCTATGTGTCAGCTCAAATTCAAGGTCACAATTGAAGGTCAAATAATCAACTATTAGACAGTGTGCCCGCTGTGTAAGTTCTAAACTAATTGACAGATTTTCATCAAACTTGGCTCAAATGTTCACCTTAACAGGGGAATGTGCAGAACCTATGTTACCCTTTTGCCAGCTAATTGAAGGTCAAAAATTGACTTAGAAAATATTCTTAAATTTAACATGTATTTGAATATTTCTGAAACTAGAAAAGGTATTTGCTTGAAACTTACAATATATATGAAGTGTCACAATTAAGATATGCAAGTCAAGTTTCATAACTCTGTATTGCATTTGGACAAAGTTATGCCCCTTTTTAAGTCGTTTTAAGTCTTCAAATTTACATACAATCAAATATTAGACAATATGTCGTGTCAGCTCTATAAATCCTATACTTGTGAAAAAAAATTCTTCAAACTTTACTCATTTGTTCACCTCATTAAGGTTATGTGCAGAACCCATGTGACCTTTGTGCCGGCTTAAGGTCAAGGTTACACTTGAAGGTCAAAAATTTACTTACAAAATATTCTGAAATTTTCACATGTTCTTGAATATTTCTGAAACTAGCACATGTATTTGCTTGAAACTTAAAATATATATGAGGTGTCACAAGTAAGATATGCAGGTGATGTTTCATAACTGTACATTGCATTTTGACAAAGGTATGCCCCTTTTAAGTATTTAAATTAACATACAATCAATACTAGACAATATGTCGTGTCCTCTTTATAAATTCTATACTAATGGAAGGATTTTCTTCAAACTTGACTCAAATGTTCACCCCAACTGGGCAATGTGCAGAACCTATCTCTTACCCTTGTGCCAGCTTAAGGTCAAGGCAACACTTGAAGGTCAAAAATTGACTTGGAAAATGTTCTGAATTTTTTTTTTTGAAGTCCAACAGGTTACTTCGTTTATTGTCCCTGTCAAAGGTAAAATAGGGTCGGGGATCTAACTGCTATTTCAACGTACAAGTTTTCTAACAAACAATATATATATACACAATATGACAAGAACAACATAATTATGTAAATTGTAAATTATAATTATTCATGGGCTATAAAAGTATGAAATGCTACATAATAATGCAACAAGATTAATAGATATAATAAATATAATCAATTACACATAAGTATATTTTTTTACTTATATATGAGAAAAGATATATATTAAAATAAATTCGCATTGAAAACAAAAAAACAACAACAACATTCTTCGTATAGAGGCTTGTATGTACGTTTCTCATTTTAGTTGTTTGATTATATTTTAAAAATCTTTTATGTTGCTATAATTTCCTTTTCGGTATTCTGATATAAAATATAAGGTTACTCATCATCAAGGGATAATTTTTGAATAAAATTTTGCCTCAAATTATGAAAAGAAATAGCATCTCCATTTAAAAAGTTATATATTCTTGATTTTTTAATTTTATTTTTAAGTATATTAAAAACATATTTATATTTAAGTTATTTTGACAGTTTTCTCTAAATTTTGTTTTATAAATATAGTATTTTGCTAATAATGTTACAAAATTCAAAATAGAATGTTTTCCATAATACGAGAACAGTATGCCTTTCATGTCAGAAATATCAAATTCGACGAAACACTTATCTCTAAGCCAGTCTTGCAATTCTAAAAATACGGGCATTGATAGAATAAATGTTCAATCATTTCTCTATCAATGTTACAATATGAGCATAAATCATTATCTCTAATATCTATTCGATGTAAAAAATGTATTTGTCACAAGAATTTTTTTATTAATCTTATACTGAAAATCTTTTCACTTTATTTCTTTCACAGTATTTAAGGCTGTACAATAATTTAAAAACTCCTTCTGTGTGTGGTACTACAGAATTTATCCAGTTGTTAGGAACAACTAAATTGTCAGCGCCAATAAGAAAATCATAAAAGAATCTGCAACCCTTACTATTATGTATAACACATTTACGATACGGATTTAATGAAATGTTCTGCTTGTATAAAATAATTTATCTTTACTGTTCCTAATCTACTCTTTCCATAAAAAGGATGGTATCAGTGACTTGTTGAATATCTAAAATGTGCCTCTTACCTTATATATATCTTTTAATTTTTGAATACTGTAAATATTACCGTAATTGACATATAAATCAATAATATATATTATTTTATGATGTATCCAATTGTTAAAAAATAAATTAGTGTTACGAAAATCTTAGTGTTTAAACCATAAATATTTGAATATAATATATCTTCGATACTTTCAATGTTCACTTTTTTGCAAAAACTAGTCCATGTTTTCAACACTTGTTTCCAGAAAATATTTGGAAAGTTCTTCAGAATATAACTGATGCATAAACCAGGGACCAAGTTTTACCACTTCTTTGGTTATTATTCAAACGAGAGAGGTAACCCAAGATTCGCCATTTTCGTTCAATAGACGTTTGATCCAACTTAACTTTAAACTGTTCATAAAGGCTTCTTAACATTTAACATTTTAATACCCCCGGCCTCTATATTTTTTATCTATAACTGATCTTTTTAATTTTATCTGAACCTTTTTCCATAAAAACCGAATATAATAATCTTTCTATTTGTTTAATTAAAATCTTATGAAGGATTTGGCAATGACATAAGCAAATGTACAAATTTTTGAAATAATCATATATTTTATTAAATTGGGACTCATCCAAAAAGACGTTTTTAAAATTTACGCGTTAGGAACCATACATTAATAATTTTTCACATTTATTAGAGAATTTCATAGTCCGTTTTAAGTCCCAAAATGTCCTCAACGTCTGCGGAAAATATTACTCCTTATTACTTTATGGAGATTTAGACCAGTCTAATTCAATCGTTGACATTAATTAAGTATTTTAAATTCTTCTCGACCCTATCCAAAATGCCCTTGTTTTTTCAGGTATTTATCTTTAAACCAGAAATAGGAATAAAAATTTATCAAGCGTGTTTAGGCAATTTTCTAATGATTTCTCGATTCCATCTAAACAGTATACTGGAATTAAACAAAAGAAAACGCGCAGAGTAAAACAGCTGTGTGTCATCTGCATATATATACTGACTTAACTTAAATTCTTTATTGTCAATAATATTATTATTTTTTCTAATCATTGAACCCAAAACTTCCGCACAGAAGATAAAGATATAAGATGAAATTGGATCTCCCTGTCTACAACCACGCTTAACTTTAAAGAAATGTGATAAATGACAATTTTGTATGATACAGGTTTCTGACCCATTTTGGAATAGATTTATCCATTTTCTTAAAGAGGGGCCAACATTAAAATAATCTAAAGTTTTCTGAATAAATTTCCAAGAAACTGAATCGAATGCTTGCTGAAAATCTATAGATAGTTGAAGACCTGGTATATCGTTTTTTTTGTTTCAAAAGGAATATCATAATTTATTATATCAATCTGATATTTTCACTTATACACCCTTCTGAGATAAAACCTTTTTGATCTTGGCAAATAATGTTGTTTAAAACTCTTTTCAGTCTGTTTGCTAAAGCAGCAGAAGCCATTTTATACATTACATTTAAAAGTGTTATTTGGCGCCAATTCTTCATAAAAATCTACTTTAATTCGGTTTAGGCAGACACGTTATAACTCCTTGCTTCTGAGTGACAGATAAACTATCATTAAAGTAGCCAAAGTTAAGAGTTTTTATACAAAAAATTGAGAGATCTCTCCAGAAAAAATTAAAAAAACAACAGTATAGCCGTCTAAACCTGGACATTTTACCATTTTTTATGTTGCTGAAAGCAATAATTAACTCATCAATTGTCAATTCGCCCTCTAACATTTGAGTATCAAGTTCACTTAATTTATTTTCATTTTCCCCTATAATGTCTTTTATAGGAGCTTCATCTATTATATTTGAATTTTCTGTATATCATTTTTCGTAATTATCTTTTTGAAAATCGAGTATATATTTCGTTTTTCTTATTTCTTTATTGTTTTCCATAATCAGTTTTGTTATTAATTTATTTGTAAAATTTCTATTTTCAAGATTTAAAAAATAACTACTAGGTTTTTCTCCTAAATTTTCATAACGGTATTTCGATCTTAATATCACTCCTTCTAACTTTGATTTCCGTAACGCTTCTAACTGAGATTTTTATTTCATTAAGTGCCGCACAAGTTTCCTCACTCGAAGAATTGCGATTTTCGGATATTTGTTTTTCTAATGCTTGAATATATGTTTCTAAATCTTTTTCTAGTTTTTCTAATCGTTTTCTTTTCTGCACTTTATTTTATTGTTTCGCCTCTAAGAACGACCAAAAATATTTCATAAAAAAGTTGGGGGTTAATATTTAAATCTGGATCTGTATAATTATATTCAGTGTTATTTTCTGTTTTATGTAAATCCACTAAAGTATGTAATGTATTCTTAACTAGATCGATATATGAGTTTTCGGTCAAAAGAGAACAATCAAATTTCCAATAGCCTTTTACCCTTTCATTTTCAAATAATTTAATTGTTAACAAAACACCTAAATGGTCTGTTCTACAACCTGTAGTTATTTTTCAGTTAGTTATATAATTCATCATATCCTCATTTACAAGAAAACAAATCTTACCGTGCTTGCTTTCTTTGTCGGGATTTTCTTTTCCAAGTTATATTCCCTTTTATTCCAAAATTTAAAACACGCCATACGTCTACATAATTATATGTTCATTAGCTCTAAAATACTCTGTCTTGCTCGAAGGTTATTAATATTTGTGTAATTTTCATGATCTACTGAGGGATTAATAACAAGATTCCAATCTCCGCAGATTATCACGTTATCAATACCAATTTCAAATATTTTGTGTTTAATTTTTTCATAAAAAGCCGGTTTATCATCATTTGGACAATATAAATTAACGAGAGTAAGTCTGAAGTTCGGCATTAACATATCAAGAATAAGATAACTTCCATTTCGTCACTGTATACATTTTCTACTTTTTGCTCAAAATTATTTCTAAACAAAACCATTACCTCTCTACTATTACGTTTATTTGGGCTAAAATAGGCATCATATCCCCATTCATTTTTAACAAAGGAACATAACTTTTCTTCAATGTGAACATCCTGCAGACATATAATATAATAATCTTTTTTCCTAAGATAATGAAAATCATCGCGTTGTTTCTTAGTATTTCCCAGCCCTTGACAATTCTGAGCGTATTTGGTTAAATCATCACCTATTGGGTAAAAGAAAAACACAATTGTCTTTTAAACAACATAAATAAAATAAATAACTTAAAATTTTACGGCCGTTATATAAACTATTACTAGGTGGCATTTCTTATTATATTATTGAGATGACGGAGAAAATAGTTTCAAGTTTCATTTAAAAAAGAATCTTTATACAAACTTACAAACAAACAAACGAACGGACATAACAAATATAACTACAAATATCTTTTTACATACATGTACAAAAGTCAAAACAAAAAAAAAACAAAACAAAAAAACAAAAAACAAAAAAAAAATACGCCCAAAATACTACAAATACCCATTCAGCGACAATAACAATGTACATGTATAAAACATGGTAAACAAATTTCACATACATAGGATCATTTAAACTTACATGTAGATCTAAGCAAACAATATTATCTAACATTATAAATTATGTGTTCAAAACATAGCAAAATATTTACAAATGCACTATACACACGATATAAATAACTTTCTAAATATAGACAGTATCATGTCAAATTTTGGTTTTCTCTTCGTTAAAAATAGATACCACGTGGAGGTTTATATACATTACATATATCTTGTGTGTGTGTTTATAAATAGTAGTGTGCTATACATGGGGAGAATATATATAGATGTTTAACACATAATAATATTGCAAATTAAAAAAGAAGAAATTAGATATTTGCAAGGACAAAAAAGGTATTTACTTTTTAACACTCTGTTTTGTAATTACATAAACGTATAGTATGTTCTGACATTTTAACACGTTGAATATTTCTAAAACTAGAACAGATAACCATTTGAAACTTCAAATATGTATACGAAGTGTCGCAGGTCAAGTTTCATAACTAAAAAAGGGGGGGATAACTTTGTATTGTATTTTTACAAAGTTAAGTCCATTTTTATGTCTTTAAATTTATTTACTATAATATTTCTTAAACCAGAACAGATATCTACTTAAATTTAAAATTTAAATAAATGGTTACAAGCAAGCTCCATTGAATTATGGCACAAGTTATGCCCCTTTTAGGCTTAGAAACTTTTCTGATATAACCATTAATACTTAAATGTTTCTGAAACTAGAACAGATATTCACTTGAAACTATATAATATATGACTTGAAACTATATAATATATGAAGAGTCACAAGTAAGCTCAGTATGCAAAGTTTTTCCACTCTAATTACATTTTGACATAATTATGCTATTTTCTTAACTTCACTGCTTTTCTTTGTGTTAGTACATTTGGAAAATGAAAGGTTATTTGTAAATGTTTCGAACATGATTTGACAAATATATATTTATACTATTACCTGTAAAATTTGTCGTTTTTTCACCAGAGATAATTTCTTTTTATGCATATGTATTTGTGCCACTTAAGTTATTCCTTTAACCACCTTTCCAAGTCATCTCCTGTCAAGGACATTGGTGGGGTATGAATCGCATTCAGCGATAGTTCTAGTCAAATATCAGTAGAATGAATAGAAAGGTATCATATTAATTTCCTTTCGTAGCACATGGCTGCAGGGTACAAAAAATTACCGAAAAATAATCCTAAATTTTAAATAGTTCGTAATTGGTTTTATACATAGTAAAGCAAAAAAGTATTCGTTGTAGAATTTTTTTTCTGAAAAAAAAATAAAAACAAATATTATTCATTTATGCTTTACATATGCTTTACAGACATATATTTATTACACATCTTTAAAATGATAAACAAAACAGCATGTATACCAAACTGTGGCCATTATTATTCTTTGGTTTAAATGATTTTCTTCGTCTTCCTTTCATCTTAATTCACTTTATGTTTGACATTTTCTTATCACTCGGGTATTGATAGCGTGAATGTGTTAACCACAACGTAATTCATATCACAATGAAACTAGTAAGGTCCCTTCTAGATAGACATTCTTGGCCATAAATAAGAGGTAAAAATTAACATCAGAACAAAACCTTCCCTTTGGTATTATAATATTCCTAATAGACAACTAAAAAATAAATCTCGGTTTTGATATGATAGTAAGAAAAAGTGATAAAATAACAAGCACCGGTTGAACAATTCAATCGTTAATAAATGTTTTGTGAATTGAAATCCATTTGTGCATTTCTTGTTTTATTAAAACTTATGTTTCTAGTTTGCTAAATGCATATTATTTTCATATATCAACAGTCGGTACGTCCGCCGTAGGGTCTTCTCTTTCATTATCATGTGTTGGCATGCAGCAAAACATTTTTGTGAAAGAATAAAAGAAAATAATGAAATAGAATATCTTGTAATAAGAATAAGACATTTAAAATTGAATGAAATGCAATTGAATTATACAGTCAGCATAATACAGCATGTGTCTATAACACTATACATTGGTAAAACAATTAATAATATAAACACATATAAGAAAATGAAGTAACAATTTTATTATAACTTAATAAATCTACTCTTGCATTAAATAAAATAAATCTAAGTTAGATAAGCTTATTGATTTTCTAGTTACCTAGTTACCCCGATGGAATCGTGCCTGACCCGGAGATTTTGATGGAGTAAAGATTTAATTGGAAAGGCCCTTTCTTAATTACCAACTTTTATAGATAAGACTGTTCTTTAGACATGAATATATATTTTAAAACGTTTGAATAAGATTCAGTAGGAAATAATAAAGTGATGAAAATAATTTATACATGTTGTATGTTAAAGTTCTGATGTAACGTGTATATTAGAAGTGTATATTAATATTCCCGTTTTGTTTCAGCAATAGGGAACACAATAATAAAAGTATACAGTGACTTTAGTACCTGTCTTATGGTGCTGGTCCTTAGAGAGACGATTATGCTTTAAGGGATTTTATCTTTTGAGGTTATTGGTATCCCTGTCTTTTTTTATTTTCTCCTCTAACAGAATCTATGTCAGTCCAACAAGGCCAATTAGTGTTGATGTTTCTCAATTCTAGTTTCTTGGGCTAAGGACTTAAATATACACTTAGATATAGTTTGATATCTTATTCTAGGGTTCAAACATGTTTAATTCAAATTGTTCATATATCAGTTGAGGACTTTTTATGTTACAGTAACGTAAAATTAAGTACATATTCAATATTTTAACGGTTGTGTTATATATAATTCTACTTTAACATTGGTTAATTTAAATACGCCCTTGAAAATTGCAGTTTACGTTTCAGTCATTCTTGTTCAATCACTGAGCTAATAGGCCTATTTGGTATCATGTCAATATTGTATTCCTGACACAAGATACTAGGAAAACATAAACAAAGAATTCATTTTTTTCACAATCAAATACAGTTTTTAATCAGCCTGTCATTGAGTTTTCTACGCATATGTTCATACATGCAACAGCAATACATTTATTTCATTTGTCTACCTTATTGCATTCATTCTGTGATTTTAATCATCTGTGATTGCAGATTCTTTCGGATACATTTTATCCGAAGGACGGATCTCGTGGTTAGAAGCTGCTAAAATCCAGAAATTTGCTACTCCAGATATATTTTCTTTAAAAAGTTTCACAAACCTACTGGAAGATGGAGGAGAAACTTGGGTAGGATATTTTCAAATGAATACTGCATTTGCATATGTTGGTAAGTTCTGTCATATTTACTCGTGTCAATGTTAATCTTACTCATTTCATTTTTTTGCCTAGCAAAATGATAGTTCTAAATAAATCGACTATTTTACAGTTATAATAGGAGTAATGGTTAATTTATTAAAATAATCTGAGATAGTAAATAATAATATGCGAAGTTTTAAGAGGAGTTAAAGCTTAGTTACATTGGATATGATCTTTTTTATCCTTGGCATGATTTGTATTGCCAAAGCAAATCTAGCAGGAGATAGACACCTTAGTAGGATAAATTCAGTTGATATCTTGAGTTTTACATGTAAAACATTTCTTATCTAGGTTGCACGTCTATAGATGGACATCCTCACGTTACCTTTTCCTCTATACACAAAAATTCTCCCGGCTTATGTTTAACATTTTGCAAAAGAATGAAAATGGCACGATCAATTGTCGGATTAAGCCGTGACAAGGTAAAGAATGTTGCATATCATTGACACATAAACGTTTCTTATTAGAAATATGTAAATTGATCAGAGTGCATTGGAATATATAAGGACACTAATGTATTATTCTGTTATTCGGAAAAAATCATTCCAGTATTTTAAGAGTGGAGTATTTAAGTTCACTTGAACATTTTGCATGAGAGAAGTTAAGCTTTTCAGTATTTCTCATGAACATGATTTTTTCATTTTTATTATACTTAAGTGACTTGACGGTGAGTGCATTGGCAGCCTAAACTTTTAATAGTTTTCGATCCTTTAGGGCCATTGATTAAAATATGTTTCGTGTTTAGTATTGAATACCTCTCTTCGTCAGGTTCTAAATTTATGAGAGGTATGACTTATGTAAAGAACAGACTTTATAGAATTTAATTTTTGATTCTTGAACATTTTCTTTCTTCCCGTTTTGGGCATGAATTGGAGATTACTTTTACCTTTTTCATTAAAATTGCTTTTGATGTTCCTTCCCATGCCGAATTGTTCTAAAATAGTACTGTACTGTATCGACTGTTGCAGACTCAATTTTACTGACAATTAGCCACCGCCAAGCCCCCTGGCAATGGCTTAAGAAAACTTTGGTATTCATTCTATTTTTAAGATATTATGAAATTGTATCCTTTACGTCATATCGTTTCATTACACGCGGCCTCGAGGCGTGTAATATGGTATATATAAGATAAAAATTCAATGGGGAAAAATAAGCTTGTGTGTTTGACGTCATAAGGCCAAAACAAAATGATCTTGAGGCTCTGGTAACATGCTGAAAAATAATCGTGAAGGTAGGTCGGAAAAACATTTTTTTATCAGTATTTTATCAAAATTTAACTGTATGTGAGATATATACACTATAGGATACTTCATTTTTGCAATGAAATGTTCTAGGTTTGGTGCGGAAATACAGGGTCGGTCAGGTTACCGGAACCGCAAGATCATTTTGTTTTGGCCTAATGTTGCGTGAATGAGTCTTTTAAATGTTTTGTTTTTGTTTTTTTTAAACATGAAGGAATATTAGTATATTACGGTGGCACAAAGGTGACATGTGTTTTTTTTATTTATCTCGTGCGCACGAGATACTATGTCGTGGCCACGAGTTACTAAGTCGTGGCCACGAGATAGCTAGATCGTGGCCACGAAATACTATATCGTGGGGATTAACTATGTCGTGGCCACGAGATAGCTAAGTCGTGGCCACGAGATACTATGTCGTGGTCACGAATTACTAAGTCGTCGCCACGAGATAAATGACCAATCAGATTACACCATTTACATGAATTTCCCTAATTAACTTGACATGTGCTATTGTACAATGATGCCCCTACTTCACCAGCCTGTAAAAGTGCCATTTATACAACTTATTTACTTGATTTTTGACCCAATGACCTCGAAATTATTAGATGTCATCTACTGATCAGGTGCAATGATCTTTCTGGGTTATATAAACCATGGCTTATCCCTTCTTAATTATTCATCAGACAAGGATTTTACATGAAGTGTCATGGTTACCTTGACCTCAAAAAGCCTTATAGGCTATCTACTGTCCATGGGCAATGTCCCTTCCAAATAAATAAACCAGGACGTATTATTTATGTTATCATATTTACAAGGTTAACAGGCCGCAGTACGTACAAACTGACCAATTCGATCACAAAATTGTCCCAACAAAGGACTATAATCAAAATTATTGTCTAAGTGGCCTTGAAAGGTGACTTTCTAATATGATCCTAAAACAATTTCAAAGTGAATATCTTCAGTATTTTCAAAGATAAATATTGCATGTTAAAGTAAATTGTTAAGTTTAAAAAATTCACAATATGTATAGTGTATTCTGATTGGTTAATTATCTCGTGCGCACGACTAATTTATCTCGTTCCCACGACTCGTGGCCACGACTTAATTATCTCGTGGCAACGACTTAGTAACTCGTGGCCTCGACATAGTATCTCGTGGCCTCGACATAGTATCTCGTGGCCACGACTTACCTATCTCGTGGCCACGACTTAGTAACTTGTGGCCACGACATAGTATCTCGTGGCCACGACTTAGCTATCTCGTGACCACAACTTAGTACCTCTTGGCCACGAAATAGTATCTTTAGGCCAAGTCTTAGCTTTCTCGTGGCCACGAGTTAGTAACTCGTGGCCACGACATAGTATCTCGTGCGTACGAGATAAATAAAAGCACACACATGTCACCTTTGTGCCACCGTTGTATATAATTAAATTATAATAATTATTTGAAAAAATACGTGATGAAATAATTTAAAATGAAAATGAAATGCTTTTATTTAGACACATGACTAAAGTTCTCGCTAAAGAAAAACAACATCCAATGAAATTGCGTTATTTACACCACATGGTTTACACACGCACCGGGGTTTGCCTAAAATGCGAAAGTGACCTTTTTGGCGAAAGTGAGCGAAAGTAACTTATGAAAAAAATATGAATGTTATAAAAAAATAATCATAATGTTGATTTAATCGCCATTTACTTGCATAATTGCGATACACAAGGTCTGAGATATTTCTTTCGCTCACATTGAAAAAAAAACGAAAGTGGCTTATATGATATCAAAAAGGCTTTTATATTGGAATTTATGCTAATATTGCAGTTTGTTGACGTATATTATCAGAAATTAATAATGTTTATTGTCAAAAATAATCAATATGATGATTTATACTCTATTTATTTGTATGATTTTTATATTCAAGTTCAGCGATCTTCCTTTGCTCACACTGAAAAATACGAAAGTGACTTATAAAATATTAAATATAGTATTTAAATAATTGAAATTTATAATAATTTTGCAGCTTGTAGACGTATTTTTCATAAATGATTGATACTTTTTCCCAAAATAATGATTATGATCATGATTAAATATCAAATTATTTGCATTGTTTCTATACTGTATACAAGTTCAGAGATCATCCTTTCGTTCACAGAGAACAATACGAAAGTGATTTATTCGGACGACTGTGAGCGAGAGGAAATGAAAGTAAAACTATAAAATGTAGCGTTTAAATTAAATTTGCAGTTTGTAGACGTATATTATGAAAATTAAAATAATTTTGGTTGATTTTTTTTTAAATCATTAAGATGATTTTAATCTTCATTTATTTGTATAATGTTTATACATTAGCTAAAACATCTATCTTCCTTTCGCTCATTGTGAACCTGACGAAAGTGACTTATTGAATATCAAATATAGTTTTTAAATAGCCTTTAATATTAATAGTGCAGTTTGAAGAAAGTACAATATAAATACGTTACATTTATATATTTTGTATAAATATTAATGAATTATAGAGATTTTTATGTCCCGATTTTCAGAGAAAGCATAGCTTTAGTATGTTTTGTCCTATGATCAATAAAGTTGGTAGGGATGTTGATCATCATTCACAGATGACCCCTATTGATTTTAAGATCAGTAGATCAAAGGTCACTAACAGAATGTATGAATTGGGGGATATTCGTGTTCTACGAACTTTTGCTCATAATATACACACAGTGCAATTTTTGTGACCTCGTGTACATAAAATGTTCATGTATAATCGTCAAAACACTTAACTATGCAAGATCAAAGGAAGTTAGAATTCCTTTTTCCTGCATTAGATATGATATGGCCATTCCTTACTATTTATACTGTATACATATTTCACAAGTTGTGTAACTTCATTTACTGACTTTAACACAAATTCTACCGGCATATAAATATTTAACTTGTATATTCATATTTTCAGTGCCTTTGCCTGAGAATGTTACCTAGCAGAGATCTTCACAAGACTGGCTGTCACTTACAGAATTCTGTCTGGGTAGCCGGTGATGGGGATAAGTTAATGTCCATATACGAAAAGAAAGGTAGTTTTATTTCTATTAGTATCAATAAAGTCCTTAAAATATCGCACTGACACCTATCGCGTTTTAGTATTGAATGGTCACATTGTATAAATAAAACAAGATAGAAAATTATAAATATTTAACAACTTTGTGTGTAATCAAATCATTATTAAGTATTTTGATTAGAATAATTTGTATTTTGAAAACGTATTATTTACACACTATAAAAATTACTTAAAAAGATTTACTCACTTATGATTAGGCAACCTCGAGTTGTGAAATCAAAGAAATTCATGTTACAATCCGACCTTATTATTGTATCAAATATATTTGAAAAAGTTAGAGAAACGTATTGGTCCTTTGACTGGCTTTATTTTCATTTTATTCAGATATTTTTGGATCTGGTGGAACTAATGATGTGCAATGCTTGGCGTTTCATAAATACTCAAGTAGTGCGTCTTGGAACGGATGCCGACAATACAAGAAATGTTTATGCAAAGCAAAAGGTAATATATAAGGAGCAAAGATTTATAACATAATATTAAAATCGACAGTTTTCAATAAGTTTTATCCTAATATACAGAATGCGTATTTACATGCCACTGAATTATGTCAATTATGTTCGAATTTATCTAAATGAATAACAACAGAAGTTATTTGTTATCAATGGCTTAATGCAATAAGGGCGTAAATACATTTTTAAACATTTTACAGTAGAGCAAAAATACTATCTCATTTTGTATATTCCCATTACATTACTTTGTTTTGTAATATAAAAATATAATTTATAAATATAACTTAAAACAACATTAAAATAAATTATGTAAAAAAACACTTTATTTGCAAATTTTATTACTTATGCCCTTGTTGCATAACTTTTACATATAATTTGAGAGATACTATTATATGCAATAAGGATGTAAGTATACATACGCCCATATTGCAGTAAGATTAACATTAAACATGGCTATTTTTTGTTATGTAATATCGTACCATGTCTACTATGATTCAATCAAAGTAGGATATTTAACGTGTTCAATGATTTTCCAAGAAACACTTAAAAGTCTACACCAATGTATTTGACAGTTCTTCAATGTGTCATCAATTTTATATCTCCTAATTTAATATTGACCTTAATTATATGATACATGCCTCACTTATTTTTATTCAATTATATTGAAATGTATGTTAAAATCTTTATTGATGTAAGTTCTAATGTATTCTTATGAGAATAAGTTGTGCATACCGTTAAATTAATTAAGTACTTAATGTATTCATGAACTTGACAAACATATTTTAACGAATGAAATAATGTTCAAGCTGCAGACACTAGTTTTGTCTAATCATTAGGACCTTTGTAATTACATTGAACCAGTAATACAAAGCTATCATGTGTAGATGATTGCGCCTTTCTATGCCATCATTTGTAGCTGAATAGGCACAATCACGACATAGCTATGCATTCACATAACAGTAGGGTTTAATTTTCAGTAATATGTGTAATGTATTCAAATGTGTGCGCATATAAAATATTAGTAATACATGTAATTGTTTCAAATGCTTACAAATCATTTTTCTATCAAGAAATCAAACTGTATGCAGCAAGTATTTCTCCTGATTTATATGTTATATAGAATGTAGGACAAAATCGTTGAGGTGTGGGGTTTTGACCACCTTCTCTTTATATGCCACAAGGAATTGGGCTCAAATAAAGCTTTTAGATCTATTTGATAACTATTTAGATCACTTTGTTTGTTTGTGTGAAAAACAAATTTAATGAGCAATTTTTAAATTAAAAAATTTTCCCTCTATTAAAACCTTTTTTACTTTATTTTGCTATGGATTTGTCATTGTATTTCTCTTCCTTCTCCCTGGGAATAAAGGGGCTTTTTTGTCACTACCAAATTTAAGACTAATAAATTCAGTGTGCCCTCCCCCAATTCTTTTGCATAATGTTAATAAGGGGGTATTCCCATCTAGTTGCCCAAAAAAAAAATAATGCATTGACTTCAGTAGTATTAAGGGAAAATGGCAGGTAAAAATGTTGCTCAAAGGGAATGTTCCCACAACACTTTTTGACGTGGACGTTAGTTTATATAGAAAAATCAAACACATTTGCCCCTTTTTTGTTGTTTCCTTTTTTAAAAAAAAATAGAAAAAATTTTTTCATTTTTATTCTGAGTTCTTTAAAAAAAATTAATTTTTTTTTTTTCCTTATAAACCCGTAATTTTTCATTGACAATTTTGAAATGAAAACCCTTATCTCTAAAATTAAATAAAAGTTGGGGTTTAAAAATTAAATACTTAAATTTAGAAAATTTTTAAATAAACCCTTTAAAATATTGGGCTTTTAAAAAACTCTCTGGTTTTTATTGAAGATATGATAAAACCCTTTTTTAAAAACTTTTAAAATTAAAAATGCAAACTCTGTAAACTTTTGCAGGGAAACCCCTTTTTTAGATTTTTTTCTTTTTCCTTTCACCAATTAATTTTTTGGATTTCCAAAAAAAATTTTAAAAATTTTTTTAAAATCAAAAAAATAAAAATCCCTCAAATTTTTAAATTTACTTTTGAAACAGGGATTTTTCCCAATTGTAGCAAAAATTAAATGCTGAAATTTAAATTTGGAAGTTTTAAAATAATTTACATTTACTTTTGGGGAAAGGGGTTTGCAGAAAATTTTTTCTAAACCCTTTTGAAAAAATATTGTTTTTAAAAAAATAATATAGCCTGTAGCAAATTTAATAACCCAAAAAAACTGAAAAGGAAATTTAAAAATTGCTTTCCCCAATCAAAAATTTTTTTGGAAAATTTTTAGGTAAAATACTTTTGGTTTTTATTTAAAAACGCTTACGGCCCGAAAGCTTTTTTTTTTTTCTAGAAAAACCCTTTTTTTGGTTCTAATTAAAGGGTTTCCCGAAATTTACTTTTAGATCAAAAGAGCAATATGTATTTTTTTTTCTTTTTTTGGGATTTGAAAAATACAAATTTTGGTTTTGGTAGTTAAATACTCTTTTTTTACAGTTGGGTAATTTTATTTCAAAAAATTTACATTTAGTGTTCTTTTTTTATTTTAAATATTTTCAATGCTCTTAAAAAAATTAAATTTTATATTAAAAAATTTTGTTTTTTTAAAAAAGGCAAAAATTTTTCCCCCTTTTGGGATAAGTGCCCTTTAAAAGGGCTGAATTGGTTTTTTCCTTTCGGGATAATTTTAATTTTCGAATTAAATTCCTTTGAGTAGGTCGGGCCAAAAAAAAGGGGTACGAAATTCATTTCAATCCCCTCAGCCTGTTTTTCCCGAAAAAATTCTTTGTGAAAAAAAACCCCCCAAAAATTTAAAAAGCTTGGCCCCAACCCCTTTTTATGAATCGGCTAAAAATAAAAAATAAAAATGATTTTTAATATATTTTTGGAAAAATTTTAAAAAAAAGTTTTTTTTCCAAAAATTTTTGCCCCCTTAAAATAAGAAAATTATTTTTTGAGGCTTTTTGGGGCCCGCCGTTTTTGGTTTTTCCTTTTTAATTTAAACCTTCAAATTAAAAAATCCGTTCATGGGACGTGAAAATTTTAAAAATTTTTGTTTCCTTATAAGAAATTCGAAAAATCAGACTTTTTACTTTCCCTTAAAAGGTAAATAAAAATATGTAAAAAGTTTTTATTGTTTAAAAGTGGGTATTAGATGGGTTTTTTGTTTTTTTTGCAAAAGTAAGATTGGTTAAATTTTTACCAGTGAAAACCAGAAAACAAAATTTTTACGGGGCCTGCACTCGTTCCTTTTATGCATTTACTTGATCAATTTTAAAGTTTTTTGCCCATGTTGCAGAAAAAAATTTAAAATCTTAAAAACTTTTTGTAAATTTAAAAAAGTGTCGGTTTCTCCTATTGCAAAAAAAACGTCCCTTTGATTTGGCCCTTTGCTTTTTCAAAAGTTTTGATTTGATAAAAGTTTATTTTTTCAAATTTTCCCGGTTCATGAAATTTTGCTAAAAAAAATTCAAAAATATATAAAACCCTTTTTGGAAAAAACAAAGTACTACCCCTTATTGCGGGTTAAAACCCCCGTTTAAGATTTCGAAAAAAATCAAAATTTGGTAAGAAAACTTAAAAAGTAAATGTTCCAAAAATTAGGGGTAAAAACAAAAGCCCTTTTTTTTGAATCATTTTATAATCCTTTAGTTTAAAATAAGGGAAAAATGAAGAAAAATTCTTTTAAAATTTGGATAGAAAAGATTTAAATTCTTTGGGGGGGAAAAGTTACAATTTTTTATTTTTAATTTTGGAAAATACTAAAAATTAAAAGAAAATTTTAGATTTCCCTGGGCCCCGGGGGACATCAAACCGTGTTTTAACCCTCTAAATGCAGGGCCCATTCCTACGGGTATCCCGAAAGAAAAAATTCATTAATGAACTTGGGAAAAAGTCCCACCCTGGGAAAAAGGGTATTTCGGAGCGTGGAAATTAAAAAATTAAAAAGGTTTGTTCGACTTTACAAAATATTCAAAAAAATATGAAAAAATTTTTGAAAAATAGAGTTTATTTTGATTTATTACCCTTTTATTCGGCCGGGTTTTTTAGGTTATAATTTTTTAAAACCCAAAAGTTTTATGCCGGCCCGTTAAAAGTACAATTTTAAAACCTTTTAAACCCCCCTATTTTGTTTTCATCTTAAACCCAAAAAAATTTGGGAATTTTTTGTCCCTTTAAAAAATTTAAAAAAAAGAAAAATTTTGGGGTTTAACTTTTGGGAACCCTAATTTTATGATGCTTTAAACCTTTTGTACTTAATTCATGAAAACTCTTTTTACTAGAAAAAAAATTTGGGGGTGCTCTTTGTTATTGGGCTTGTGCTCCCTTTAAAATTGGTAGCATTATTCACGATGTCTTTAAAAAATTTTAAAATTTAAATTAGGTGTTTTTTTATTTGGTAATATTTTATGGGGCTTTTTTAAAGTGGTTTTAAAATTTTAAACCAAAGGCCTTTAAAAATTTAAATAAAAAATTTGTTGTGCTCTTTAAATTTGGGTTCCCTTAAATTTTTCTTTTAACATTTCCCGCCTGAAAAAATCATAAAAAACACAAATTGGGGGGTAAAGGGTTTTCTTTGCTAATTTTATTAAAACCTTTAAATTCTTTTCAATTTAAAAAACCCCCCCATTTTCTAAAATGCTCACGAGGAAAAATTTTTCCTACTTATACTTCAAAAGGTTTTTTTATTTTTAATTTAAATAAAGACTTTTTGAAATAAGTTTTTCTTTTTTTTGTTTTATTAATTTTTTTGGGCCCTACGCAACTAGCTTTTTCCTTGCCCTTCCCCTTTTAAAAATCCGGGGGACTAACTTACTTTTTTTGTTTTGGGGGCAAAGAAGGGCCACAAAAAGATAATTTAAAAATCATTGCAACAACCCATTACATACAAAATTTCTTGTAAAAGTTTTGGTTTTGGAAAAATTTCACGAAATTTAATGAAAGTTTTGTTTTTGTTTTGTGTTTCTCCCCCGGGAAGGGAATACCAGGAAAACACCAAAATTACCGGTTGGCGTACAAAACCCGGGTAAAGGTAAAATTAAATTTTTAAGGGGATATTAAGCCACGGTGCCTGGCTACTCGTCCGTATGTTTGTATTTTACAACTTGATATGCGTGCTGTATTCATACAAAGTAGTGAGATTGGTTGGTCATGAACATTGGATGACCCCTTCTTATTGTCAGACCAAATGTCAAGATCATTGTTCCATTTAGTGAAAATATCTTGTACTCGCCATGACTGCAAAAAAGATCATAGAGAGAAAATAAACATCCCTAAAGAATGTCGAAAACGACAAAAATAAAAAAAGACACACAGGGCCCTTGATCACCCTAAATTAAAACATCGCAAAATATACCAGATTTATAATACATATAAGAAAAATCAATGACCCACTGGGTCGGGGCCAATTTTGACCCTAGGTTTTTTTTTTAACAAACATTGTAGACATACATATTTTGGATTTTACACAAGAGGATTTTGTTAAAAAATTTACTATAAACATAATTATAATAAAGAAAATAAATGACACCTTGGGGCGGGGCCAATTTTGACCCTAGGTCATTTATTTGACCAAGCATGGTAGACACTCATTAGAAGATGTTTCGTGCCAAATATCTAATCTATAGTGTTTTTGCATTGTCACAAGAAGATTGTTACTATATACATGTAAGGAAAATCAATGACCCCTTGGGGCTTGCTCAATCATGACCCTAAGGTACGTTTTTGAACAAACTTGGTAGACATTCACAAGAAGATTTTTCATGCCAAATATCTAAGCTCTCTCTTTTTTCGATGTTCACAATTTTTTTTTAAGTCTTTACTATATACATTTAAGGTAGTTCACCCCTAATGGGCGCTACAATGAACTGTTTAATTGACAACAAAGGGCAGTTATATGCCTTAAATGTCATCTGTATGCAAAATTTAAACAAAATTTACCGTGTGGTTTATGAGTTATGGACATTTTTCTGAACTAAAACTTTGCCATTAGAAAGGCTTTTTTTAAGAAATGAGGAAACTCTAAATAATCTATAATATCATCATTATGAAAAATGTTTTCCTATTGCTCATTGTTCAGAAACAAATAATGACATTTAGGTAACAAATTAAACAAGCAAAATGATTGTTTTTAAACGAAATGTTTTTAATATGTATAAATATGTAATCCTACCCCACCCACTTTTAACACTTTTTTGACCATTTCCATTTATAAAAAGCCTTTTTTAAAATATCCCTAAAATTTTCAACAATGAGCGGCTGTTTTCAAAGTTTGCCTAAATTTTCTTTAATGTATAATGGTGGGTCTTGCAAATTATTAAATACTTTTACCGTGTAGTTTTTATTTTATTAAACGTTGAAAATATCTGGTATCATATTTGCTATTACATTTGGCATTATTTAGTAAATAAGTACCTACAAAAAATTTAGTATTAAAATGAAACACGTTTTTCTTCCATTAGGGATCTGAGAGATTAATAAAAGATGTTAAAAAGAAAAAAAAAGTTGCCCCTTTTGGGGTTTGAACCCACGCCCCTCAGTTTCACTACACTTTACAGTGATTCTAGCCTATTTGAATACTCTTCAAAGTGGAGATAGTGCATAAGGGGTGTACTACCTTAAGGAAAATCAATGACCCCTGGAACGGGGCCAATTTTCAACCTAGGGCTTTAATTTGAACAAACTTGATAGCCATTTACTGGAAGATGTTTTATGCCAAATATCTAAGCTATAGCTCTTTTGGATTGTCAAAGTAGAGGGTTGTTTTAATTTTTACTATATACATGTATATATAAGAAAAATCAACGACCCACATGAGCGGGGCCAATTTTGACCATAGGGCATTTATTTGAAAAAAAATTGGTAGTCATCCACTAGAAGATGTTTCATGCCAAATATCTTAACTCTAGCTCTTTCGGTATTTTACAAGATTTGTTTGTAAAAAAAATATCATTCGGTTGCCATGGCAACCAGAGATCTTTATGGAATTTAATTATTTTAACAACTTTTGAAGAGCTTTATAGAAGAAACAGCCCTGCAAAGTTTCAACAAATTTAGTCAAGTGGTTTAAGAAGAGAAATTTTTTAAAGAGATTGTTGACGCACGCATCGACGGACGCATGGACGACGGGCAATGGGCTATCACAAAAGCTCACCTTGAGCAAGTTGTCCTCAGGTGAGCTTAAAATGCAGGCTAGGTTTGACTGAGCTTGTTCATTGAAGGTATTGGAAACTGCAAGTTGCCGTCCACGCCCCCTACCAAATTCAACATTCAAACATGAAATGGCAAAATTTTGAATTTACAAACATCATCAGATGTGTTCATACGGCGGTTATCATGGAACCTTTAATGTGACACTTCCATGGCAAAAGCAGCATATGGTCCCCAAGTAATAGAAAGCGCATGTCCTAAACGAGAAAACAATGGGCGAACTAAGGATAGGTTTTGAGAAAGTACAAACTTGCGCACGTCTAGTAGAGTGACACAGTTTATGTAGAGCTTCTTACATTAAATAGAAATATAACCTTGTCACGTATTGCTATGTTTATATTTGTGTATGTATATATATTAATGCTTTGTCAATTGCTCTTTTTAGGGCTTTAGTGCAAATAAAAAGTTCTTCTTCTTCTTCTTCATATAGTGTTAAATCAGATTGATTACTTCCGAAGGAGTTCACCTAGGTTTGTGAAACTTAACACGTTCCAAGCCCATGGCCAATAAAAGGAATAAGGGATTTAAAGTCATTAACTGAAGATCAATAGGCAATAATTCTAAAATATTTTTTTCTTAATTACTTAAAAATACAAACACCTAGAATTGTGAAAGAGTAAGGATACTGAATAGCAAATACTTGATAGTTTTTGAGCTTAAAAAGCACAAGGTTTAAGGTCTTAGAGACAATTTTTCCAGTCCTTTAACATAAGAAGGAATAATTATGTTAAAGTATGTGAAACTTCTGATTAATGGTTCTGAAATACTATACTTGTTCAGATTTTTATACTTCACAACAGCATATGTTCGAACAAATGTAGATGTAATAATTCCCGGGTTTCGCATGTTTTCAATTTCATTATCTTTACTTTTATTATTTGGTTTACTATTTTTTTATTTGACAGAGCTCAAAAGCAAAATTAACATAAAATACGGTTACTTAAAAAGAAAGGGAGAAGATATATCTCTGGAATTTTCTTCAGACGAAAATGCAACGAAAAGCGCCCTCTTTGAAACATGTAAGTAAATGTATAACAAAAATAGTCTGTATATGAAACATACAGAAATGTTTATGAGAGAACAACTACTAATATGTTAAAAATGTTTAAAGATCCTGTAACTCAAATTTCTGTGGTTTTATATTATAAATCTGATGCTTAAATGAAGATTTATCAATATTGTAAGTTCAAAAAAGCATTTGTAAAGATAAATTCATGTTAATAAAGGGAGGTAATTAGAAATCTTTTTTTTTGATAATGTCTATGCCATTTTTTCAATAGGAAATGAATGCGTATGTTTTAACGATTACCTCATACTGCGAATAAATATTTGCAGTACATATTTAACAAATTCTTGGATGTTTGGGAATTTTTTTAGAAGAAAAATTATATTGATCTACATATAAAATATCACTATATCAAGTGCTATTACATCTTAAATTACAACATACAAGATCTTTAATATCGATAGGTAGGGAAAAATACACTAATTTGACTTAATTCTGAATAAGAGGCATTTAACTGTCGCTTAATGTATTGCTTATCATTTAATGATTGTATAAGCTTTAGAGATGATATTTATAATATTTTCTTTGAACATTTCAATAGTGTTATTCAAATAGTTAAATGTTTTATTATATTACTTTAAATGTTCTTAAACAAAATCAAGAATTTTCGACTGACGAAATACAAACGCTAGTACCTGTATTCATTGCTTTGTAGTACAAATTGTACTTGTAACACATTCAAACTGAAATCCAAAATGTTAAAATAAGATTAAAAAAAAACAAAAAAACATTTGCATCGATGATGGCATCCGTTACAATCCTGATAATTAAAGCCACTGACCTCCAGATGGTAAAACGAAAAAAATAAATAAATACAATTTCAAATAAACAGTAAATACTGATCTAGTTTGGTTTATTGTATACATGGTATAAATCTATCATTACTGACACCTTGATTCAAGAAAGAATATTGACGAAAGCGTTACCATATCGGGTTTTTCTTTTCCATAATCTACTACGTTACTAACGCAGTAGACAATAGTTTAAAGCGGCCACGTGTCACAACAGTGAACTGGAAAAATCCCGGTATCCGGTATGCCCGGGATCGTTTATCAATCTTTTTTGTCATTAAGTAGGCCCCTATCACATTTCAAGCTAAAGGTTAAATCGATAAATTGATCATCATGTAATATAAAATAATTAATCCATTATAATTTTAGTGCCATGAATTACTACAAATATAAAAACAAAAGCAGTTATTCGTATCCTATATGTTGATAAAATCCCGGATTTATTGCGTTCCGGAGCACAGGTCGCGATATTGTCCTGTACGAAAGAATTCCGTGGTATAATAAAAGAAGGTATTTACCGTTGGTGGAAAAGCGAACTGTTTGTTTTCAGAGCAATAATACTAAAATATGAACATTTTGAAGTGTCATTTCGATTTCTCTCAACTGTATAATGTTTTTGATTGGGGATTTTGAAATATTAGCAAGCCGGCAGTTTTTCTGCTATCTTCTGGAGGTCAGCTGCTTTAAAAGTTTTATTCAGATATTACATTGCGGCATTAACATTAAAGATATTAATTGTTTTTCCTTCGTTATCTCATAACGAAATCGACCGAATGTTATGACTGGATAATGTGTATTTTCAGCTGATGTTACAGTATCGTCATACGATAAAACAACATCCATGTCAGGTTCACAATCCTCATCAACAACATCTGTTTTAGAATCGGTTCGTACCATAAGTTCCTTGTCACCAGAGACATTAACAGAGGAAAGCCCTCTAAACGTAGAGAAACAAATGGATCAAAGTAGGTTGAAGTTTTATACCTAATGATTGTTTTTGTACTATAAATTGAGACTATGACGTCTTCTACATCTTTATGTCAAGACTTAGTGTCAATTTTAAATGATAAAGCGATTGTGTATTATCTGGAATAAATAACATAAATAACGAACAAGCTGAAGAATACACGACTCAAATGAATATAATCGATCCAATTTGATTTAGTTTTTTATTAAATGTGGGTAATGCGTATTATCGTCATTGCACCTAGCATTGGCTTAAGCATACTTTAACAATTAATTGTAAATTTAAACTCTATTACCAGTATGTTACTTTTATTTCAAGCCTAGCAAGCCCCTAAAAGCAAATTGATTTTCCTTAAAGGGAATTAACGGAGCGATATTAAATTAGATATAATAATTTTGAGAGGGGATAAATTCCTACAGATTACGCTTTGTAGATATTGTACAATGTGACTTTAGTGACTGTTTTTACAATTGCTTTATATTTGTTCGTAAAGTTAAATGGAATTAATTCAATTAAAATTGGAAGGTATACAAATTTGTAGTATGTAGAACAGCCTCAGGTAAAACATATTCCGCACAAAATTGAAAATTGAAACGTGACTCTCATAATGTGTTTCCTTTCAAAAATGTTATATTTGATCAACGTGACTTAAAGAAATGCCAATCCGCCTGCAGGAAGAATATATTACGTTAGGTTAAAATTGCTAGGAAGCTATATTCTGGTTTCTTAACACAGAACTGTACTTACTAGCCTTTTTGAGACAATGTAAACCGATGACATTGTCATTACATATAGACACGCAAATTGAAATATTGGAAATAATATTTTGGAAATTGTCATAACTGAAAATGCTAACATGATACTATAATATAATATTACGATAATAAAAGATTTAAAAGTACCTAAAATCTACATTTTAAGTCTTGCTTTAATTGAATTCGAATAATTTTAATGTATGTCATTGTACTGTTTCAGATTCTGATGTTGGAGTTACTATTGGAATTTCGGTTACTTCTGCCATGATCGTCGTTGCTATTGTTGTAATATTTGTGACATTAAAGAGACGGTAATGAATTTTTATCATTAAAATTATTGTTGATATAACATACATTTTTATTAAATGATATATCCTAAAACGTTCATTTTGGTTAACGGTTACTTCTGTTTTTCGCTTTTAAAATCCATTAAAATATTTTCATTAATTTTTTATGCAAACGAAACATCAATTGAGGTTTTATATTTGTCTGTCATTGAAATTCAAGACAGAACAAAGTTTATATAAATATGCACATTTTTAAATGGTCTGAAAAAAATTCTGTGTATTTAATTTCACACCAGAGTAGCCAAATTAATATGAAATAGAAAAACAATCCCTACTAAATTTGTAGATGATGTTTTGAACGGATTTATTTTCTCTTTTTAGTGGGAAAATTACAACAAAATGTTTCAGAAAAGAGAAATCTGAATGTTCTCCATACATTTCTACGGAAATGCGCCCCAGCTCTAAACATGATAAAAATGCCTACGAAATGTCTTTAGGTTCTTCTTATGATCAAATTGATGATTTAGGACTCCCATCAGAACGTTGCTCTGAAAATGAAGGAACTGATAATGTCATTAGCGGACACACCTACTATATCCTTGAAACACATACATGGGAATCAAATACCGATGAAAACATTGAAAATATGACACACACAGAAACAAGCAATGTTTATAACAAACTGAACTCAAATGGAAATATAACTGGAGGCAGTAAATCTGAAAATACGTACGATTCTACAGAAAGGGTAGCCATGAAATTAAAAGCTCAGCACGATAAGAATCTAGATGAAGATGCAACGGAAAACACATATAATCATACGAGTAGTAGACGTTTAGTTAAGATAGGCAAAACCGACAACGTATACGGCGTTCTTAACAAAATTGAAGGTGAATACGATTTTGTTGATACAAGAAATGTAAAGAGCCAGTTCAATGGAGGAGAGACGTACAGTCATATCATAAAGAAAAATTAAAGGGTTGTAGTGTAATACTTTGATCAATTCAAACTTTAATGTTGTCGAAATAACATTCAATAACTGAGTAAACTATCTATTTTGTTTTCATATAATTTTTTATGATCAATGGATTCGGATTCAATTAAATTAATCGATTGCATGTAATATATTTAAAAGGATGGTTGCGTTTTATGCATTCATTTTGTGTATAAATAAACTCTGGTATTTTAAGCGTTGCTGTAGGCATATACATGTAACATCAATATAATGTACAATTCAGATTAAAGTAGTAACTGCAATACAATTTAACAAAACAATTTTAATATACAAATATTGCAAAATTATTTTGTACTTTTTAAGTGAGTTGGCTTACAATTAAAAACAACATATTTAAATGTCCATTCTGAATCACTTTGCATTTTATTTTATTTATTTCTGGCTAAGAATATCCAAATGATATAATTTCTAGTGGGCTTTTGTTTTTGTTTTATTGTTTTTTTTTATTGTTTTTAAATATTTGAGCTGCTTACAATATGATAAAAAAATATGTGCCAAATGTAGACCAATCCGCTTTTAACAATCGTAAATTTAATCATAAGCAAATAATTGATAATTATATTTTTTTTCACATAGTAACTTTACCATGAACTAATTTGACAGTTTATTTTCCAAAATGTTTGTATTTTTAACAATTGATAAGTCTTATTTTAAGCTTCCTTTCAGCCCATTGAGTTTGGAACAATACATTTTCTTTTGCATAAATAAATATATCTTTTGGCAAAATATGTTATAACTTTCAAAAATTTTCTTGGGATTTCCAAAACTAACAGTTTTGCAATCTATCTCAAAGTTTACATTAAATGATTTGACATGTTCAGTAATATCTGCTGTAAATGATTTTATTTTATCATATTCCCAAAAACAAGTGAAATTGTGTTTAACTCTCATCTTTACCGAAAAAACATTTGTCATCAGTCACAATATTCTTTTGTTTTTATACAAAGTATTTGTAGCTTAAATTCTATGCAAAAGCTTAGTTTGAAAACATTTCAAAGAAGTATTATTTGTTAGTTTATAAATCCAACTGTATAGATGTCGACACTCCAAAGGAACTTTCTTAAAAACACTACACCATGCAGCTTGAGATGTAGGCTTTTTGTTATAGGTTGTTAATATATTGTAAATAATAGAAGTACCGTGTTAACATAGTAATATAGGTTTAAAATAACATGGCATCAAGGGAAGGTGTGGGGAATATATTTGTCACTGATTAATTCTTTTCTGTCTTTTACATAGTATTTTATGCTTTAATTGTAAGAAATTTTTATGTAAGCCAGATTTTCTATCAAATTCATGATTTGTTATAAAATTTCAGCTAGCGTCCAATACATATATGACAAATCGAATCCCTTTTACATACCAATCCTTAAAGAACACATGTCTATGATCTATTGTAAAGTTTTGATTATAAAACAATGGCATACTACAGAAATTGTCCTTACTATCAATTGGGAAATTGTTTATGAAATCAATGTAACATTTAACAACATCTTTCCAAAATTAATTGTTTCAGTTATCATGTACTATTTCTGCATACAATCTTCGACAATTGAACATTTTTTCCAGTATGTATAATAACATAAGCTAATGCATAAGGGTTCCTTCTCGTAATCGTTCAGTTACTGCACCGACGTTTTGACATATTGTTTTAGATCTTTCTCTGGTGTGTTTTATTACCTTTACTATCTCTATTGGAGTCTTCATGCTCTGATTTTAAGCCTTCATAGTGCGTAGCCAATCAAATCACTGTGAGAGTTTGGAGTTTTTTGCCATTAATTTTGCATTAGATAACCAACATGTTATCTAAGAGCGCTACAGCCGTCGCGTCTTTTTGCATATTAAATCATCAGAGCTGTCCGCGCCATTTGTAATAGTATCACTTAATTTCATAATTTTGATTCTGCTTATATGTACCCTTGTATAAGAACTAATTGTGAACAGTACATATACTGTAATTGTTTGATGACCGGGTACATAGACTGCAATCGTTTGAGAACAGTATGTATACAGTATATATTTGTGAACAGTACATCTACATAATTTTTTAACAGTACTATAAAGTTATTATTTGTGAACAGTACTTTTACTCTTAATATTTGTGAACACTGCTTATACTTTTTTATTTGAGAATTACTGAAGTACGGTAGGGTTATTTCAACTTCATGAATCTTCGATTTTATCTTAATGAATTCACAAATATTCAACAATCGGAATTCAGGAATTCACAAATTCAACTTCACGATTTTAACGAATACAACTTCACGAATTCACGATTTTAACTAAATGAATACACGATTTCTTTTTCAGTAATTCACGATTTCAACTTCAATTATTCGCGATTTCAACGTCATGAATTTATAGTTTAAACTTTACAGATTCAACTCCGTCAATACACAATTTAAACTTAATAGATTAACGATTTCAACTTCATGAATTCACGATTTCAACTTCACGAACTTGAGAAGTTGAAATAAAAAATTAATGAAGATTAAAAGTTCAAACGTCCCTACCTGTCTTTCGTAGAGAACAGTACTTATACATGGTACACTCAAAAAACGTATACGATAATTTTTTATTAACCGTACACATGCATACAACGGGTAATAGGTTGAATTGTTCTTTTCATTGATTACTGACGGGTGAAGAAAGACTTTCTCACTTATGAACAAAATAAAACTTCCTTGTTTACGCTACACAAATTACTTTGTTCATATAACAAGACGAGTAACTGAAATGCAATTGTTTAAAATGTCATTTCAAACGTGTACTTCTTTTTTGTTTATATGGACTACTATCTTTCTTCAAGGTAAATAATTAGATTTACTATTGAATTGTAATTATTTCTTATAATGAGGCGACCTTTTCTGACGTCTACCTTTATTTACATAGAAAAATTTAAACTTATTAAGATCAGATTTTAATTCAGTATGTCTTACATACCATCAATCAAATACGTTTTTCCACTAAATATTCGAACTTTCAAATTAATGAAATACTAAAGAAATAAAAAAAAAAATTAAAACAGAAAATACTTTAAATATTAAAAATATCCTATATACTTTGAGTTGTATTATTTATTTCTTAAGCTCATATTTTACGACAAATTTACTCAATTAATACTTTTAAAGGTAACACGCTTCCATGAAAATGTTTAATGAAAAATCAAATGGTATAAAGCCATATCTTTGATACTTAAGATCACAGTTCATTATTTTGCTTAACATTTGAAAAAAAAATAAAAAAGACTGTTTATAAGATAAATGACAAATGTTGGTGCATTTCCTATCAAGTGCATGCATAAAATTGTTGTTAAAAGGTAAAACCCTTAAGGTAAAATTATTGTGTTCCGAAACATTTCATTCTGTTTATGTGCAGTAAAAAAAGTTCAAGCGGAAAATATTTGTCTTTAGGGAGCTCCTAAAGTAACATTTTCCACTCTTTTTCCCGAGACATTATAATTCGTTTTGACGAAATATTAATTCGTATTTGCGAAAATATTAATTCGTATTTATCAAATATTACTCCGTTTTTACGAAATATTATTTCGTAATTACGAAATATTAATTTGTAAAAACGAAATATTAATTCGTTTCAAAAAATATTTATTCGTAATTACGAAATATTAATTAATAAAAACGACATATTTATTTTTTTACGAATAATTATTCGTTTTTACGAAATATTAATTCGTTATTCGTAAAAACGAAATATTAATTCGTTTTTAAGAAATAAATCCTGTGCTTAAACGGAATCAAATGCCAGAAAAGATTGATTTTGTCAGAAATTAAAACATTTGATTTTTTGCAAGCTGTTTTGTATATGTTTTTTGAAAAAGGGGAAAAGAGGAAGTTTTGGATTGAAAATGACGTCTCATTCAAAAACCCTGTTCACTAAAATATGATAACTTGATAGCAATCAAACGGAGCCCCTAAGGTGACATTCTCGGCATTTTTATCCCGGGAGTTAATTCGTTTTTTTTTCGCAATGTTAATTCGTAATTATGAAATATTTATTCTTTTTTACGAAATAATAATTCGTTTCTACGAAAATATTAATACGTTTTTACGAAATATCTATTCGTTCTTTAAGAATTAATATTTCGTAAAAAACGAATTAATATTTCGTAAAAACGAATTAATATTTCGTAAAAACGAAGAAATATTTATTCATAATAACGAAATATTAATTCGTTTTTTTTACGAAATATTTATTTGTTTTTACGAAATAATAATTCGTTTTCACGAAATAATAATTTGTTTTTACGAATTAATAATTCGTTTTTACGAATTAATATTTCGTTAAAACGAATTAATAATTCGTTTTTTACGAATTAATTTTTCGTAATAACGGAAAAATATTTCGTAATGACAAATTAGTACTTCGTAAAAACGAATTATGTTTCGGGAAAAAAGTATGGAAAATGTTACCTTTGGGGCTCCGTACAATTAGACGTATAATCGTTATATTTG
The DNA here is from genome assembly GCF_026571515.1 of Ruditapes philippinarum. NCBI lineage: Eukaryota > Metazoa > Mollusca > Bivalvia > Venerida > Veneridae > Ruditapes > Ruditapes philippinarum. The sequence goes on from NW_026851600.1 coordinate 45,924, forward strand.
GTGGCAATGATGATCCAGGCTTGTTAATGACCACTTTTGATTGTGAGGTTAGAAAGTTCTATGGCAAGCTAACAATGACCTTCAATTCAAACTCTATGTCAGGTCAATTACTTATTAAAAGTTTACGAATTTGCATGCTGCCCTCATTAGTGAATGAATGTATTGGGACTATTCATGGTTACTTAAAACGAAATAATATTTCGTTAAACGAATTATTATTTCGTAATAACGAATTCTTATTTAGTACAAGAATAATGTGTAATCCAATCTAAACAAATCAAAACAAACAAACAAACATGAATAATTGTAATAAATAAATAATAACAATATGAAAAATTACAAACTTCAATACAAATAGTGAAGGAAATGTCCGTATTACATAGTCACAATTTCTCTTTGTATGTTTAAGTATACGAGGGGCATATTTTAATAAGTGGTTACAACTCATTTTAACCATAATTTAACGTGTAAGTACATGTATAATATAACGTTGAAAAGATTTTTCATTTTTCTAACCAACTGTATTTTTGCACGATTTGCAAGTGCAATAACATTTTAGCAGGTGCAATTAAATTTCAGCAGGTTTATAGATACATGTGTTTTTGTATACTGGTTGCAAACATGGCTGAGAAGAGCTTATTGCAACATTTATGGGTTATTAGGTAAATGTGAGACAGAAATAAAAACGGATAAAGATTTTGTTTATGGTGAAAATGCCCTTCCATATCGTACAATAACCAGGCGGGTATCCATGTTTAAGGAAGGTTGAACTTAGAATAATGATTACCACCGGCCTGGGCGGCCAATTCCGCTTACTTAAAGACATCAACACCGTCAAAGACGTAGTTGATGAAGATGCAATATACACCGTGGAGGAGATAAGTGACATATCGGGCCTTAGTACGTTAATATGTTTTCCATTTTGAAAGAGAAGTTATAGACTTCTGACCAGAAAAGGCAGCGGGTTGAAAAAGCCTCGACCTTATTGACTATGTTCCAAGATTGAGAACCTAAACGCCAGAGAGAAGTTGTCACAGGGATGAAACGTGGCTTTATTTTTTTAGCCTGACAATAAACTCAGTAAAGAAATGTGGGGAGGCGAAAAGAGCGATCGCTTAGTTCTTGGCTCAACTTAGTGAGATGGTTAAAAGAATTGTGTATACTATATTATGTTTTAGAGTGATGACATAGTTGCCCGTGTCGCAGTGCCTGAGAGGGGATGTGTCACTGGAATATTTTACCGTGACCATGTTCTCTCTGCTGTAGTTGATCATTACAAAAAACCCAAAACCGGTGTGCGCAGGATCAAATTACTCCATAATAATACACCGCTCAGCCTTTGTTCAAGCTTATTTAAAGGAGCAGAGAATTGTGATTTTGCTACATCCCGCATTTCGTTTAACTCTCTCCTGGTGACTTAAGATAAATGCATACACCAAATCTTGCTTTCGCAATCGCCAGTTCTAAAGAAGTACTGCCATCGGAAGCGCTCTCTACCAGTGTATAAACAGAATGCCCAAAGAACAGTTCAGAAATGCTTTTCTCGGAATGGAGTCTGAGGCTGTAAAAGGATATAGGTCCATGGTGAATATTTTGAAGGACTCAACTTATCAGTTTAACAGACTTATTATAACTTATTTATAAAAACGCGCTGCCGATGCCACTTATTTAAATATTCCCCTTGTAGAAAAGCGTTTACTTATTATTTTATTTTATTCATTTTCTGATTATTTTGTAGACTGAAGGTTTTTTATATAGACCTTTTTACGACGCGGTCCGTTGCTATGATAAATCGACCAGAATAAGAATTTGCTCGCGCATGCGCAATCTGTGTAGGGCAGAAAATGCTTCGCCCTACATAGAAATATAGAAGACGTTCATAGACAATTCCGAGTAAGTTCAAGGTAAACGGTAGAACATTATATAAAATAGCTTTCAACAAATATAGAAAAGACGACTATAGCTTTGTGGCGAAGAATGCCATAAAAAGGCATGGATCGAAAAGATACTTGATACTGAGAAGATATGTGGAAATATATCTATTAGCAAATGAAAAGTCAACTTATTTGCAGTTGAAATAGTTCATTTAAAAACAAAAGAAATTATGTAACATGAAATCGAGATTAATTATCATTCAGAAAAAATATCAGAACAGGTGTAATGCATTTTTAGGGTTCAATATACCTGATTATATTCTTTATCCGATTTGCCTGTGATCCAAACAGAAAAATTTAAGTCACATAGATAGATTTTTAATAATTTTTTTTTCAAAATCTTGAGAAGTTAAGATGGGTTGTTTGGAAAAGATTAACACACATTTTATCCGAATCTTCGTAATACATGTTATTTTAATAATGCACTTCACACAATTTTTCTCTTCTCAAAATCGATAAACATTGATCGGTATATTTAAAAGCTACATAAATTACCATTTTAATAAGCTAACTGATTAACTATATCATATTCAAACGTCCCAGTTGAATGAACAAACGTTCGGGTGCCAATTTGTTTGACACTTGCCGCCTGACGAATCCAGTTATTCAAAGGAAGTGTACAATACAAATTGTGTAATATTATGTAATACAGGGGTAATAAAATTTTATCTTTACCACCCTGCTGTTTCAATTTAAATTACTGATGGAAAAGTCGTCTAATGATACCTTAAACAAAGACATGTGTGTGCCCGTTTTGACCATTGGTTTATTACACCCGCACATTTTCGTAGATCTGTTAAAAATAAAATCACGTTTCCAGTACGTATACCATCTTAAGTCATCCCAAAATTAATATTTTTTGGGTGACATAACATGAAATCGCATCTATTGAAGCCTTAAAGTATGATAAACTGTAGACATCGTTATTGCTTTTTGCCCTACGCAGAATGCGCATGCGCGAAAAGCAACATTCGTTGCTATGGAAAATCGTATTGTAAAAAAGGTCTAAAGGGCCATTCGACTCAATATCTAAATATTCACTAAATGCCTGGCTTCTTTATTATATCATTAATCGTTTTCAGCGTAAACATAGAATTTTATGTAATAATTATAATATTGTTGATCATTCAATGCTATAAGTATAAACATGTGAAATGTGTTGTCATGTAGCAAAAGGCCCTCTGTTTTTTTTTGTTTTTTTTCGATTCGTTATGGGTAGCTGATTTTGGGGTTTTGCATTCTAGGGACTAAATAGAAAAAGGTAGGGGCAAACAGGTAAAAAGTACATCACATTAATTAAGTCATTTTTTGCATTTACATATGTCATTCTGTCGTGTCGTAGATTCTTAAGAATTACAAAAAGCAAAATCTCATTTAGCCCTCAATAAGATGCAAAATTAATTATATATCCAAAATACTGTATCCTGATCGAGAGCTATTTCTAAATTGATAACTTCCAAGGTGCATCTGAAAATCTGCCTTTAGCTGCTAAGTAATACATGAGGCATCGTTATGTTTATACAAAGAAATAAAATAAATGCAAGTAGAGAAGAACAGATCAACAATTTCATTCATTACTTGTACAATAAGTACATCATCACATATACCTATATATACAATTTACAATATCCAATATATATATAATTGTCACAGTGAAATTACATATTTACATTTCATATCAATTATCAAATGAGGATGAACTACAATTGATTGTAAGGAAATGTAGTTCTAAGAGATAATGCATTTTAATATACAAAGCTAGGTTTTTCAAAAGTAACTTGTTTGTTGAATTTAAAAGATCTAAACACTTATGAACGTTAGGTCTAACGTAGTAATTAGGTTTAATATATGTTTTTCTAAGCTCAACATAACATGAACAAATGTAAATAAAATGATATTCGTCTTCCAAATCGTTCATGTTAATAACGCTCATTCCTAGGTCCCCTATTATTTCCAAACCTGCATTAGTAAAAGATGAGAAGACATTCTGATTTAAAAAAACTAAAATTGCTTGGCAAAATGTCTAAGTACAGTTCATATGTAAAAGTGTGTTTCATATCATATTTGTATACAAATCTGAAACATTATTGTTTTCCTTATCAACATGCAAGGTCTGGACAAAAGTGTCAATAAGTCTCTCCTTAAACATAGGTATAAATAAGTTTACATTAACAGATTCAGTTTAATTGAAAACAGTTCCTAAATAGTTAAAATCATTTGCAACATGTAACTTATGGCCTTTAAAAAAATTCCACGAAAGGCAATAACCCTCTTCTTTTTCTAAAAACCATAACTTTTGTTTTATCAATGTTAACTTCAAGGCCACATCTATCACAATATTCACATAATAAATTTTAACTTTTCATGTTTTACATATTTCATCTAGTGAATTTCCAAGTATAGCCATATCATCTGCAAATAACATTAAAATCAGTAGCATTTCATTATTTGCTAATCCACAATTGACGTATTGTTGTAAAGAAAGTTCAAAATCGTCTATAAAAAGAGAAAACAAAACCGGGGAAAATACCTTTACTTGTCTTAAACCTACAGCATATTCAAACAAAACCGAACAGTTATTACATATCTTTATATATGATTTAACCTTTTGATACATATCCCTAACAATACGCAATAACTTACCCTTCATACGTAGATTATGCAATACAAAACACAATGCTTTCCGATACACATCATCATCAAAAGCTTTTTTAAAATTCTTTATTGATAATAGACGTGCATTTTTTTTAAACAACTGACTAAAGTTTTATATCGGTAGTCATTTACATTATTTTGATCCCCCTTTTTAAGGGGAATAAAAACCCCTTCTGTCCAACTATTTTAGCAAAGAATATCCCAATGATATATTTCTAGTGGGTTTATTTGTTTTATTGTGTTTTTTTTTGTTGTTTTTTTTTATATTGTTTTAAAATATTTTAGCTGCTTAAAATGTAATGAAAATATTTTGCCAAATGTAGACCAATCCACTTTTATATTAAGCAATCTTAAATTTAATCATGAGCAAATAATTGATAATTATAACTAAGTTTCACAAAGTAAGTTTACCATGGACCAATTTGACAGTTTATTTTCAAAAATGTTTGTACTTTTAACAATTGATCAGGCTAATTTTAAGCTTACAACACATTTTCTCTTACACAAATAAATATATCCTTTGATTTCTAGGTAAAGTATGTTATAACTTTCAAAACTTTTTTGGGGGATTTCCGAAAATAAAAGTTTTGCAATCTATCTCAAAATTTACTTTGAGTGTTTTGACATGTTCAGTCATATCTGCTGTAAATGATTTTATTTTATCATATTCCCAAAACAATTGAAACGGTGTTTCACTCTCACCTATACAGATAGAACATTTTTCATCAGTCACAATATTCATTTGTTTCAGAAAGAACATTTTTCATCAGTCACAATATTCATTTTTTACAACAAAGTATTTGTAGCTAAATTTCTATGCAAAAGTCTAGTTTGAAAACATTTCAAGTAAGAATAATTTGTTAGTTAAAAAATCCAACTGTGTAGATGTTTCCGCTCTAAAAACCACTACACCATGCAGCTTGGGATGTAGGCTTTTTGTCATTGGTTGTTAATATATTGTAAATAATAGAAGTAACTTGTTTACATAGTACTATATGTTTAAAATAACATGGTATCAAGGGAAGGTGTGGGGAATAGCATTGTCACTGATTAATTCTGTTCTGTCTTTTACAAAGTATTTTCTGCTTCTAATGAACCCTTCTAATTTTAAGAAATTTGTAATTAAGCCAGTTTTTTTTATTAAATTCATGCTTTGTTATTAAAGTTCAGCTAGCGTCCAATATCTGACAAATATAATCCCCTTTACATACTAATCCTTAAAGAACACATGTTTTATGATCTATTGTAAAGTTTTGATTATAAAAACAATGGCATACTACAGAATTTGTCCATACTATCAATTGGTTATTGTTTATAAAATTAATGTAACATTTAACAACATCTTTCCAAAAAGAATTGTTTCAATTATCATGTACTATTTTTGCATACAATCTTCCACAACTGAACATTTTTTCAGTATTTATAATACCATAAACTAATGCATAACATTTATTCTCACCTCCTAGTAAAAGCCTTCTAAGCACAATTCATCATTTATATGATAATACATCAGTCATTTTTAAACTACCTTCTGTAAAGTCTTTAATAACAATGATTTTTTTTATTCTATATGGACCATTCCATATGAAGTCAAAATATTTTATTTGTACTATCTATCTAGTGACTATTTTGATTTTGAATAGATATAAATAATTGAGTTAACATGGACAATAGTAAAGACTTAATAATAGTTATACGTCCTAATGGTGTCATTTCTCTCTTTTTCCAATATTGCATACATTTGGTTGTTTAATTGTTATTTTACATCTAAAATCTTATACATTGTTTGTTTTTTGTATACATAATGCTTTTATATATTGTTTGTTTTATTGTTATTGTATATCTAAAATATAAAAAGTGTCTTAAACCAATTTACAATTTACCTAGACGCTAAAAGAAGTTATTAAAATTAATAGATACAAACACATACAATTATAATCGTTGGCGTTTCAAAACACGCAAACTGTTGTTTCGCTTAGGCATGATTATTGCAGTTATGTCCATTATCTCTTAGTTCAGTCAAACCGACTCAATTTTTGGAAACAATTTAAAATTAAAAAGTAAGTGTTTATGAACTTAAAAATGTAATGTTTTAATACTGGTAATATACATTTACCCGATGCTAATACTGGTAATCTTAGACAGACTACAAACAATCTTACAGTGACCCTATGCTGAAGCATTATGAATTGACGTAACGTGTGACGCCCAGTTTTCCTTAAAAAAATCCTATAGGCTTCTTTATCGTAATCACTGCACCGACGTTTTGACATATTGCTCTAGATCTTTCTCTGGTGTGTTTTATTACCTTTACCGCCTCTATTGGAGTCTTCATACTCTGATTATAGGCCTTCATAGTGCGTAGCCAATTAAATCACTGTGAGGAAGTTGGAAAATTTTGCAATTAATTTTGCATTAGATAACATACATGTTATCTAAGAGCGCTACAGCTGTCGCGGATTTTTCGCATA